>NC_068938.1:82377768-82627575 GCF_016801865.2 Culex pipiens pallens
ACACTTAAACTCCCATGCTCGCGAAAAAGTCGGAAGTCCAACTTTGACAAGCTGTATCTCGGCTCCCCCTGGACGGATTTTCAAAATTCAAAATGCAAAAGATGCGGACAGATGTCTAGATAATTTTCCTTTTTTGAAAAGTCAAAAAAAGATGCATTTACCCTAAGTTATGTAAGAATCAATGAAACAACTTTTTTTCAAAAAAGTCGGAAGTCGATTTTGATCAGCTATATCTTCGCTCCTTGAGGGCGGATTTTCAAAATTCAGAAAGCCAAAGATAGGGACAGATGTCCAAATGATGTTCCTTGTATGAAAAGTCAAAAATAGAGCCATTTACTCTAAGTTATGGGCGAACCAATAAAGAAACTTTTTTTCAACTCGTTTCATACGATTTGTCTTGACAGAAGATTGAAATATTATGTGATAATATTTATTAGATTCATATCACAGTGAAAGTGTAAACTTATTCATGATACTCAAGACCAATTCTGGACCGATGCGGCCACTTTGAGACCGGTTCCAGGTTCCTCGGTGAAACCCGGTGTATGGGAACATATAGTGTTTTTCGGGGAATATATTTTTCCTACCGGTATGAGTATCCTAGTATAGAATTTTCGAAATCAAACTCATCCATGATGCTCAAGACCACTCTTGGAACGATCTGGCCACTTTGGGACCGGTTCCAGGTTCCCTGGTATAACCCGGAGTACGGGAAGAGAAGAGATTATTCGTGGAATATTGTTTGTCCTGCCAGTATGACTATCCTAGTACATAATTTTCGAAATCAAACTCATTCATGATACTGAAGACCAATTCTGGACCGATGTGGCCACTTTGGAACCGGTTCCAGGGTTCCCGGAGAAATCCGGAGTACGGGAAGAAAGGGTGTTGTTCGGGGAATATATTTTCCCTGCCAGTATGAGTATCTTAGTACAGAACTTTCGAAATCAAACTTATTCATGATGCTGAAGACCATTCTTGGAACGATCTGGCCACTTTGGAACCGGTTTCAGGTTCCCTGGTATAATCCGTAGTTCGGGAAGATAAGAGATTATTCGTGGAATATTGTTTTTCCTGTCAGTATGACTATCCTAGTACATAATATTCGAAATCAAACTCATTCATGATACTGAAGACCAATTCTGGACCGATGCGGCCACTTTGAGACCGGTTCCAGGTTCCTCGGTGAAACCCGGTGTACAGGAAAATATAGTGTTTTTCGGGGAATATTTTTTTCCTGCCCCGGAGATATTCGGTGTACGGGAAGAATTGGCAAGAGAATTGGTGTTGTTCGGGGAATATATTTTTCCTGCCAGCATGAGTATCCTAGTACAAAATTGTCGAAATCAAACTCATTCATGATGCTGAAGACCAATCTTGGAACGATCAGGCCACTTTGGAACCGGTTCCAGGTTCTCCGGAGAAATCCGGAGTACGGAAAAAATTGGTGTTGTTCGGGGAATATTTTTTTCCTGCAAGTATGCAAAATCAAACTCATTCATGATACTCAAGACCAATCTAGGAACGATCTGGCCACTTTGGAACCGGTTCCAGGTTACCCGGAGAAATCCGGAGTATGGGAAGAATTGGTGTTGTTCGTGGAATATATTTTTCCTACCAGTATGAGTATCCTAGTACAACATTTTCAAAATCAAACTCATCCATGATGCTCAAGACCACTCTTGGAAAGATCTGGTCACTTTGGAACCGGTTCCAGGTTCCGGTCCCAATGTGGCCAGATCGTTCGAAGAATGGTGTTGAGTATCATGAATGAAATTTCATTCTATACTAGGATACTCATACTGTCAGGAAAAAAATAATTCCCCGAACAACACCATATGTTCCCGTACTCCGGGATTCACTGTGGAACCTGGAACCGGTCTCAAAGTGGCCGCATCGGTCCAGAATTGATCTTGAGTATCATGAATAAGTTTGATTTCTAGGATACTCATACTGGCAGGAAAAAAATATTCCACGAATAATCTCTTATCTTCCCGTACTCCGGGTTATACCAGGGAACCTGGAACCGGTCCCAAAGTGGCCAGATCGTTCCAAGATTGGTCTTGAGTATCATGAGTGAGTTTGATTTCGAAAATTCTGTACTATGGTACTCATACTGGCAGGAAAAAAATATTCCCCGAACAACACCATATGTTCCTGTACTCCGGATTTCTCCGGGGAACCTGGAACCGGTTCCAAAGTGGCCAGATCGTTCCAGAATTGTTCTTGAGTATCATGAATAAATTTGATTTCGAAAGTTCTGTACTAAGATACTCATACTGGCAGGGAAAATATATTCCCCGAACAACACCAATTCTTCCCGTACTCCGGATTTCTCCGGGAACCCTGGAACCGGTTCCAAAGTGGCCACATCGGTCCAGAATTGGTCTTCAGTATCATGAATGAGTTTGATTTCGAAAATTATTTACTTAGATACTAATACTGGCAGGGAAAATATATTCCCCGAACAACACCAATTCTTCCCGTACTCCGGATTTCTCCGGGAACCCTGGAACCGGTTCCAAAGTGGCCACATCGGTCCAGAATTGGTCTTCAGTATCATGAATGAGTTTGATTTCGAAAATTATGTACTAAGATACTCATACTGGCAGGGAAAATATATTCCCCGAACAACACCAATTCTTCCCGTACTCCGGATTTCTCCGGGGACCCTGGAACCGGTTCCAAAGTGGCCACATCGGTCCAGAATTGGTCTTCAGTATCATGAATGAGTTTGATTTCGAAAATTCTATACTAGGATACTCATACCGGTAGGAAAAATATATTCCCCGAAAAACACTATATGTTCCCATACACCGGGTTTCACCGAGGAACCTGGAACCGGTCTCAAAGTGGCCGCATCGGTCCAGAATTGGTCTTGAGTATCATGAATAAGTTTACACTTTCACTGTGATATGAATCTAATAAATATTATCACATAATATTTCAATCTTCTGTCAAGACAAATCGTATGAAACGAGTTGAAAAAAAGTTTCTTTATTGGTTCGCCCATAACTTAGAGTAAATGGCTCTATTTTTGACTTTTCATACAAGGAACATCATTTGGACATCTGTCCCTATCTTTGGCTTTCTGAATTTTGAAAATCCGCCCTCAAGGAGCGAAGATATAGCTGATCAAAATCGACTTCCGACTTTTTTGAAAAAAAGTTGTTTCATTGATTCTTACATAACTTAGGGTAAATGCATCTTTTTTTGACTTTTCAAAAAAGGAAAATTATCTAGACATCTGTCCGCATCTTTTGCATTTTGAATTTTGAAAATCCGTCCAAGGGGAGCCGAGATACAGCTTGTCAAAGATGGACTTCCGACTTTTTTCGCGAGCTTGGTAGTCCGCGGGATAATTTTCTTCATGGGAGTTTAAGTGTTAATGTTCTAGTTTTCAAAAAAAATAACACTCTTTCAAAAGGTCCTATGCACATAGGAAACCCATGGCACATTGGTTGTTTTGAAAAAGTAATCTAGAACTGTAGTACCTCATTTTTATAAAGAGAATTCATTTGAGTTTTCACATTATTTTAAAATTCTTAAACATATCAAAAAGATTTTTCGAGAATTTCCTCGATTTTTTTTTAAAGATTTTTTTCCGGTTTTTGTTAGTTTTGGGTTTTCTCAAAACATGAACAGTTTTTAAAATTTTAATAAAATTTGAATCTTTCAAACCTGTGCACTGCCCATGTTCACATGAATGTCCCATATGCAAAAACAGCAAGCTTAGAAAAACGTTAGGCAAGTTTGTCCCTCACATAAGGCTACGTGTAAAGTTTTCACGAAAAAAAACTGGGTTTCCTCCTGATTTCTAGAACAAATTACTGGATATTATAGGCTTTTCTGAGAGATTCCACGATTCTGAACAAAACTGCATCATTAACTCAAAAAATTAAAATGCATATGGGACATTTATGCGATCAGGGGCAGTGCTGCAGCTCTTGAAAATAAAAATATTGTGAGGTTTGGTATCCTTTCAATTTTTTAAATACTACATTCTTTGACTTTTTGCACCTTTTAACATTTATAGAACTTTCAAAGTTTTTAATTCTAATTTTTGGCAGTTTTTGTTTCTTTCAACGTTTAGCTAAATACCGCATTAAATATTAAACAAGAGATGTTTAGTCAAGTGTGATTATTAAACACATATTTTCATGAGGTTTTGCATTCGATTTAACATTTTTATTTTTTTAAGTATTTGTTAGTTTTTGCGAGTTTACAAAAAATATTATGTCGTGAAATTTTTTAGCTTTCTGCAAATATTAAAGCCAAAATATGATTGTTGTGCATTGATGACAATTGGAGCCTAACTTTTCAAAAGGGCACATAACTTTTGTAAACAATAGTGTATCCCTTTCACTCAAATGACAGTTTACATAAGGTGTGAAAGGGACACACTCTTGTCTAAAAAAAGTTATGTGCCCTAATGAAAAGGCAAGCACGAATTATTTGAAAATTGAAGGGGGAATGATGCTTTTGATTATGATATTGCAAAGCCCACATAAGGCGGGCCTATTTCACCGGTAGTTGAGTCTACACCCGTACAGCAAGGGCAATTTTGTTTGGCAGTGCTGCCAATTTGAATTTTTTTCGCGAATATCGCCATGTCTAAAAATATATATATTTTTTTAAAGATTTCACCTCTGATTGCTAAGTTGCTTAATTCAGCATATTACTCAGAATTTTGAAAAGATCGTCACTTTTTGTACAACAAATATCTTTACAAAAAATCAGGATAATTTCCTATAATCAACATGCTTTGGTTTTTGTCCTTATTTTTATTTGTTTATTTTGCCGAGTGATTTTTGTTAACAAATCTCTCTAAAATGCTATTTTAGCTATGCACAAATACAAGCTTTTATGGGCAATATTTGTACAGGAACTTTCTGAAAGGACATTAGACTATGATTTGAAGCTCTGGACGATAACAAATCGTGCTTGCCATTTCATTAGGGCACATAACTTTTATAAACAAGAGTGTGTCCCTTTCACACCTTATGTAAACTGTCATTTGAGTGAAAGGGATACACTATTGTTTACAAAAGTTATGTGCCCTTTTGAAATGTTAGGATCCAAATTCGAATGACTTTTATACAATTATGAGGTGTGTTTTAGAAAAAAAACCATCTCGCGCGCTTAGCCTTACACAGAAAAAAAAAATCATGATAATATTACATCTGGGAAGGGGTACATCTTTTATGTCAGAAAAAAGGTGTAATTTTACCTCTGAAAATGTGTAATTTTACCACTTTTCTGGTGTAATAACACTTTTTCACTCGAAATTGAGGTAAAATTACATAAAAAAAGAGGTAATATTCAACTTTCCAAAGTAACAGCTTCCAAATTTACATTATTTTTTACTGTGTAATTAAAAAAGTAACTTTTTATAGTTACTTTTTTAATTAAGGCCTAGCGCGCGAGATGGTTTCAATTTTCTTAATGTATCATACTAAGGGCGATAATCAAGGGTTTTACGACATTCCCCTTTTTTGGGACACCCTATTTCATTATGAGTGCCTGAAAATGATCCACACCAGAATTCAAGTTCATGTTTGTTTTTTTAAGTTTATTTTTTATTGAAGAATTTAAAGGCGATTTGCGTATGTTTGTCTGTGTGTATGTGTGATATTCAGTTTGGCTAGTGTTACCACAGTAGCCGGTTGCCGGTGTAACTAGCCCTACAACAACGACTCAAACCCACATTTTCCGCACCTTGTTCCGGTTCCTGCAAAGCTCAGCCCCGACTTTCCCATAGAAAGGGGTCCTTTTACTTCTCTCCCTCCCCAGCACCACCTCATCAACCACGTCGCGTTGTAATGCTTGTTATTCGCGCTTCTACCTTTCAAGCCAAGACCAAATCGCTAGTCCATAAAATTTAGCCTCGCAGCCATTAGTGTTGCCGTTGGCCGTAAAAAAAAAAATCGTGGGAGAGAGAAGGAGACCTTAGCGCAAAAATGTAGCACTTTGGTTCGAAATTTTCCGCCTCGAGCCCATTCCTAGGCACTTTTACAAGTGGGCTGGATTTTTTTGCTTGTGGGTTGTATGTGTGTAAACGGAAGAACACGAAGACGACAAAATTCCAAAGAGAGTTTCTTGCACTTTCGGTGCGGGTTTTAACCCTCGGGCGAGAAACCGTTGGAGTTGAGATATTGGGCTATAAAATTTAAAAACTAATTTGAAAGATTTACAGTGCGTTATGAAATAGTCATGGAGCTCTCAGAAGCCGCGAAAATGATTTATGAGACTAATATATTTGCAAAAGCAGTTCGGCTGAAACAACAGCTTTGCCAAACAAATCAAAGAAAAGATAGCGAACAAGAAATTTACAAATTTAAAACGCGTCATAAAAATCAATGGTCCTGCGAGGGATAATCGAGCCCGACTGAAGTCATGTTTAGTCCATTAATCTAGTTTTACCCCTTGCCGGTTGCTACTTTCGGCTTGTTGGATTTCGCAGCAAATGTGTGTTCCGAAGAGTGTGAGTGTGTGTGTTGCGAAAGTTCAGTATAGCTTCGTCTGGTAATGCAATACAATACCAACAAATGGCTTATTCTTGTTTGTTATCAAGCGGTGGAGTTATGACTAGAACATAATGACGCAATCTGTATGCCGGTTTGATACGGGAAAATAGTGGGTAGAGTTTGGAATTTGAATACATCGAGTTTCCAATCGATGTATGTACAAATCGTGTAGGTAGACTGCGCAGAGAAGCATAGCTGTCCCATTTTGAAGTTGTTTTCTATTATTTCTTCCAACTACTAGTTCCTTCAAAACCAGAATGAGCAATTTTCCCAAAAATGAACAAATTTATTGTTTTTTTTTTTATTTTGCATTTGGATGACATTTTGTAGTTCATTCATGAGCAATGCTCTACGAAATAGGTCTTTTTTTAATTCTAATTTTTGTATTTTTTAATCCGGTTGAAACTTTTTTGGTGCCTCCGGTATGCCCAAAGAAGCCATTTTGCATCATTAGTTTAACCTTATAATTTTCCATACAAATTTGGCCGCTGTCCATACAAAAATGAGATATGAAAATTCAAAAATCTGTATCTTTTGAAGGAATTTTTTTGATCGATTTGGTGTCTTCGGCAATGTTGTAAGTATAAATAAGGACTACACGGAAAAAATGATACACGGTAAATTTTGTCTGGTGATTTTTAATTTCACTTTTTGTCACTAAAACTTGATTTGCAAAAAAAAATAATTTAAATATATTAGGGGACATCAAATGCCAACTTTTCAGTAATTTCCAGAATGTGCAAAAAATCTTTGAACGAGTTATTAATTTTTGAATCAATCCTGATTTTTTTCAAAAAAATCAAAATAACGGTCGCAAAAAATTTTCAACTTAATTTTTCTATGTAAAATTGAATTTTTAATCAAAAATACTTTAGTGAAATTTGTTTTCAAGTTATAGCCATTTTCAGATAACTTTTTTGAAGATAGTCGCAGTTATTATTTTTTTTAAATAAAAGCACATGTTTTCCAATTTTTGAAAAAAATACTTTTGAAAAGCTGAGAAAATTCTCTACATTTTGCTTTTTTGAACTTTGTTGATACGACGTTTAGTTGCTGAGATATTGTCATGCAAAGATTTAATAACAGGAAAATTGATGTTCTCTAAGTCTCACCTAAACAACCCACTATTTTCAAATGTCGATATCTCAGCAACTAATGGTCCGATTTGCAATGTTATAATATGAAAAAATCATTAATTTTTCCGATCTTTCTGAAAACAATGTTTTCAAAATGTAGACTATCATTTTAAAAAAGGGTGCAAAGAATCAATATTATTGTTAGTAATGATTTAAAAAAAAAATAAAAATTTGTTTTCAGAAATATCGGAAAATAATTATTGGTTTTTATATTGATTATTGAATTTTCATACATCATTTTTGTATGGACAGCTGCCAAATTTGTATGAAAAATTATATCGGCAAAATATATAAAACTACAACAAAAAACGAATGACCGAAATCTCAGAGAATTGCTCTCATACAAGTCTCTACACCATTTTGGCAGCTGTGCATACAAAAAGGAAATGGTCAAAAATCTGTATCCTGAGAACGGATTTTCTGATCGATTTGATGTCTTCGGCAAAGTTGTAGATATTGCTTTCAGAAATAATGGGGTTTTAAAAAAATCCAGTTTTATTTATTCAACTCTTCACACACCCAAAACGGCGCAAAATTACCATTTTTGAGAAAAAGAATTGGACACGTTTTAGTTGACAAAAAATGCCATCTTTTGATCTATGGCACAAGTTCAAAATTGATTTCATTAAGTAAAAAAAAAAAAAAAATCCACAATTTTTGTAAATTATGGTTTGGCAGCACTGCAAAATTAGTTTTGATCAGTTTGTACCATAGTAAAAAGATGGCATTTTCGCCTATCTAAAAGCGCGAATTTCCAAAAATAGTAAGTTTTTGGTTTGAAAAGTCAATTTAAAAAAGAAATTCTAAGCAGAACCTTCCATTTTTACGAAGACATTGAATCGATCAGAAAATCCGTCCTTAAGACACTGTTTTGAATAGCATTTTGTACGGACAGCTGCCAACACTGTATGGAGATTTGTATGGGCGAACTAATAATGCAAAATGGCTTCTTTTGCCATAACAAATATTTTCCAAGATCCTTCGCCCTAAGTTATTTTTTGTCAATATTAATGATTGTAGTACATTCCAGCATCCTCAAACTGTAATCCGCCCATTAAAACGGCCAGGCCTACTGCGTTTCATTAACTGCAGAGAGGACTCTGTGTTCACATAATCTACAAGGGAGGAAAGATGCGAGGACATACTGTATCACACGGTCCGGAAAACATAAACATTTATGAAGATCTTAATTTTTAAGAATATGATTGCTAACGAATCTATGATTTTAAATGATATTATTATGTGTTTATGTGTGTTTGCAATACAAACAAACAAACGAATAACAAATTGCACCATCCTACTTAATTTTGCACACCTTTGAATGCCACGCAGCCGAAATCGATGATTGATGGATGCATATTTTTGCGAGTGCAACTTGATTTCTCGCGATGACGAGTGTTATCGTGTTTTGACGGCGTCACCGGAAAATGGCTAAATGGCGGCTTATCTATGGAGTTACCCCCGCAACTTGCACACTTTAGTCGCGCCGGGTGAGGCACTGCTGGTGAGCTGTTATCTGTGAGTGAGGCTTATTTGAAGAAGACTGCGAAACAAATGCTGAATGAGCCTTAATGGCTGTTGGCTTTCTTTAATCTAAATGAGTTTACGCTGGTGGGAACGTCATTTCGGGTGGAGGTGGAATATTTTAACGGTTGAGATACATTTATGTTGGACAGAAGTCAAGTTTGAGAGGTTTTGAAGGTTAAGAGGTGGTTGGCAGTTAGCTGTTTCGGAAAGATAGCTTAAAAAGGGTAGAATTAGGGAGACATCACTTTTGAGTGGCAGATAACGGTTTATGCTTAATTTATCATATAAAAATTACATCTAAAATTCATTTCATATTGCTTTCATAGTAATGTAAGCACCTATCTTCTATTTAGCCTAAATTTCTTTTTTCAATACCTTTAAAGTTTATTTTTTAAGAAATAGATGAAAATCATTGCTTCTATAATTTAGGAGACTTGCAGGAAATTCAAAATACTTCAATCAAATAAAAACAGTTAACAATTTTGAGCAAGTAAGATACCCTTCCAATGTATTTTCCTACATCGTTGTGACCTTCTCACTTCACGACCTTCCACTGAACGCTACCAAATTGAATCATGCAACTTGTACGATTCTTTGCCCCAAGGAGCACGCCAACTTTGACATTTTACAGCAAAACCATCAAAAACTTAATTCCCTTGAAGAATGAGGAGCCAACTACTCACGTTCAACAGAGTTTCCCTTACCCTTGTAACACAAACGAGGATCAAACTTCGACCAAGGTCATCGTTTGGAAGTTTTTCATTTTACTAGTTTTCCCTCGTTTTGGACGTTTCCTTCAAGCTTCCTAATTAGAAACTTTTCCAACGAGTTCTGAGGGTGCTCAAGTCGGCCGTTCAATCAAAACAAACTCCAGGGGAGGCAATAAAACCATAAACATGCAGATTTTTTGCTCTCTCTGTTGATGATTTTTGCACACACCCACCACAAATCTGGAGCAACATTTGAAAGGGGCGGTACGACATTGCTCTTACGGCCTTTCGTCCCATTTAAACGCGTGTAATGAAAGGCCGTAAGAGCAATGTCGTACCGCCCCTTTCAAATGTTGCTCCAGAAATATAACCGGTTTTTGGGGTTGGTCATTTAGCATTTTCCGCGGAATCGCCAATACCAGCTGGCCATTATAGACGAGTGGAGGATGGTCTGCGAGCGAAAAAAAACGCAAATTCGACACAAATACCGGATTGTTTTGACAATCGACGTCGTTAGGGATGTTATTGTAATACAATCGTGCAAATATACGTGCGAGCGTTGTTGTTTATGGGGAGAATGTTTCGAGTTTGGAGTGATTGATGAAATGTGACAACCATGGGACCAGCAGAAGTCTAAACAGTTCGCCGCTGAAATGTGCCACAGTTTTTGCGATGTTTGGCATTAAATGTAAGAATAGTATTGAAATTTATCCTTATTCCAATGATATTTTGTTTGAATGGTATGTTGTTTTATTTTGATCACAGCGAATGTTAATATATTTTCGAGGAAATGTTCCGTTGTATCTTTTCCGTGAAAGCGTAGAGTTAAACTCCTACAGGGGTAATGTTTGAACACAATGACGCAAGCAGAAGTTTATCTTTGGAAACGGGTGGATCATATTTAGCATGGGGACGATATTCGTCGGAATATGTATTTTTACACAACAGGAAATAGAGTGGCCAGAGTTCACTGACTTTTCAATAAAGTCATAAATGAAGGCTTAAAAAAAAATATCAGCTTTTGCAAAATCTAGATTCTTGCTATAAAATGGGTGTCTCATGCATCTTAAAAACCTGAATTCTTAGATTAGGCTACAAATGCGACAACGACGAACACTAGAACGCGTTTATATTGGAATACAGTCCAGACTCAATTATACGAAGGCCTCAGAAAAATTTCACTTCGGATAATCGAAACTTCAGATAATTGAATCACGAAAAGATAAATTTTCGCTGTCTACTTTTTGATTGTCGAGCTTAGGTATGACCCCTAAACTACGCTAAAAAAATTAGAATTTGTAAATCCAAGATGGCGGCCAAAATGGCGGTGATGCAATATTGAAAAAATGTATTTTATTTTTAATAGGCAATCAACAACTCAAATTTAACTATAATGGGGTCACAGAACTGGAATTTTATGTTTAAAACAAGAAAATAAAAAAAATGACATTTTTTTGTTCGTGATTAGGTTATTCGAAGCTCCATACAAACTTTCGGATAATCGAGGCTTCGGATAATCGAGTTTGCACTGTACTTTTGGTTTGGAAGAGTGGCAATTTTTTATATCATTTAAGTGACCAAGTTTTACATAAGTCTTATACATCTACAGCCCAAATTTTCTATATTTTTTTATTTCTCTCGTGCCAATAAAATTTCTACAACAAAACTTTACTTCTCTTGTTAAGTTTATTTTTGTATTGGTTATTTTGTTTTAGCATGTGAGTTTGTCTATTTTGCAAAAAAAAAAGTTTCCAGCAATGAAATACCTCCTTGATTGAAACATATTTTGACGATTTAAGTTAAAGTTATAAAAGATATTGTTACTTTGTATAAGTGTACCTTTTTCCGGAATTGTCCTTACTAACTTTGTCGAAGACTTGTTTTTGATCAGAAGTTCCGTTCTCAAGATCCTGATTTTAGAATACAGAAAAGACTCAATTATTGGATATTTCGGGCTTCGAAAAAAAAATATTTTTCGTTTTGATCATCTTTTATCATCAAATTCGAGTTCTGCGATTCCATTTAATTCAAATTTGAATGGTTACGAAAATTCTAATCTACTTGAGAGTTAGGGGTCAGGCACAAGCTCGAATTTTTCCAAGGCCTTCGGATAATTGAGTCTGGACTGTATTTAGATACCATGTTTGTAAGGGCAGCTGTCAAATTTGTAAGGACGAACCAATATTACAAGATTACATTTTTGGTCATATACAGAGCCATTTTGTTTTTTTCGCGATTGACTGACTGATTGACTCCCGTGTACATAAACCTTTATATTTTTTTTTTTTGAAACATGCCACACTGGCATTTTGGAAGCAGTTGAAAAAATGCATTGTAAATTTAGAACACATTTTCGCTTTTGTTAATTACACACGGAGAAAAAAGAGTTCCCAACAACCGTGAACATGCGTTCGTGGTTCCCATTTTCATGAACGCTTGTTCACGATTTTGGGAACTCTTTTTTCTGCGTGCAGAAGAAATGCAGATGATTAATTGTAATTTTTTAATTGTATTTTTTTTAATTTGCTGTAACATTTTTTGTAGCAAATCTGTTATGACAGATTCTGATATATATTTTTCCTGTGGGTGTAGGAACGTAAAAACCTAATAAAGAAGCAAATTCCTCTGATTACCACCGGACACCACCGGCGTCTGTGTTAGCCAGTCGCTATCTTTACTTTATGAACTTTCCCCGGCCAATGCCATTGTCATATTTAAATAACTTTTAAGATTATCACCGCCTGAACAACGCGCCCAAATAGACCGTCACCGACCGTCCGACTCAGGTGTATTATGCCACACCGCACAGAGGAAAACATATTCAAATAAGCCGCCGACGTTACCTCATAGTTGCTCTTGACAGTGGATTGCCTAATTAGTACGGCCAACCTTCCGGCTCGTCTATTCCCTGAAGAAGGTCGTCGGCGACGGCGGCGCCAAAAGTTCTCCCCGCGCCAGCCGCGGCGCTAAAAATGGCCAATCAAACGATTATTGCCCCCTGCCAACCGTTCTGCGCCAAATTTATAGATTCCATTATAATGCAATAAACACGACAGGGTTGCTGTATGGCGAATTTTGTCACTGAATTTAATTTTGAAAAGATAAAATATCAGTTTGAAACTCTAAAACAAGAAACAGTTCATTTTTAAGCCAAAAAAAGATTGCAACAGAAATTAAAAAAAAACCAAAGATTAAAAGGTTAAAGTTATTTGACAAGACAACAAACTGGCAACTCTGGCCACGTGACGCTCCGCAGTGCTGTCAGGCGCCACGGAATATTTGCAACCTAGGGCGGCTTATTACTTTAGAAGTGTATGTGTGCTTGTTCTTTCGCTTCTTCTTGTTTGAGTTTATTCTTTTCATATGTAAGACTACACCGCTCGCTGTACCTGTGCACCTTAAATGGTGAGAATTTTTGACACCTGATATTTCTGAAGCGCGACCTTCGCAGGTTGGCTTATTCACGGTGCATAAATAGCTCAGCGATCTCTCGCGTGCAACTAGAGGGGAATTTGTCATTTGTTGTTCATTTTTAATCAACTTAAACAAAATTAAATTGCCCCTTAACAACTGTCAAAATAAACCTATTGAACTAAACAGCTGAACTTGAAATCGATCCGTTATGGGGTGCCAACTTGAGGACTAACCTGCCACACTTTTAAATAGCTGTCCCAGAAAAAATATAAGCCACAGTCCAAGAAGAATAAGACAAAAACATTGGCGTATGTTTAGTACACGTATAGCAAGAGAGCTGCTGGGTATGTGTGTATGAAACGGTAATGAGCCACAATTATACAACTAACATTTTCGAAGGCACGCGGAGTGAAAGGAGTTGAGAGCACGAAAGGAATAAAAACAAAAAAAAAAATATACAGTGCAAAACGAAACGTAAAAACAAAGTGCGGTGTATGCTAATCGGACCCGTAACACACTTTTGAGCTTCGGAGCCTAGCGTAGGTACACATTTCAATGCAGAGTTATTTTTTAATGTGAATGAATAAACTTGGCGCAATGTGATTTATGGGCACTAAATCTTGATTCAAAATTCGAAAAAGAAACATAGTTCCTTATTTTGGAATATCATTATTCATCAATAGGTTATTAGGGAATTTACATAACATGTTATTTCTAACTAAAAAAAAAACTAAATATTTACAAAAAATCACTTTAAAAAGCAAAAAAACAACCCTAATTTGACCGAAATAGTATAGAATAATCCAGCATGTGGCATATGAGTTCCTTGGCCAAAACAATTAGACTCGTATTTTTTTGTTTGACAATTAGGATGGTCCCATCCAAAATAGGATGGTCAAAAATCCCAAATTTTGCTTTACGTAGGGGAAGGTGGGGCAAGACGACCATATGGGGCAAGAGGAACAATCGCTCGTACGGCCGTAATTTTTACAATTTTGATTATTTCCAGTATGAGGAAATGTTGCTAGCAATGCAATTAGCTGATTCTACTACCACATAACCGCCAAAACGACGTAAACGCAACGGAGCATAATATTTAATGAAGTTTTTTTACAAACCTTTATTTTCTTATAATATTTGGAAAGTACAAAATAAGACTTTGGGTGCGTTTTAAGGCTCATTTTATCAAAATGCATTTTTTCCTAGATCAGTAGTGTCCCTACCAATGACTTGCACCTATTATAAAGTATGATTTAACTTTTGGTTATATTTGTTGAGAGCTTTTAAAAAAATTTGTTCAGGTGGGGCAAGTGTACCATATGGATTTTTAGTATGGAAATAAAAACGAATTGCTGCAACAACATATTTTATTGGGAAATAAATAAATAAACGTACTTAATAACTGATAAACAATTGTTTAAAAAAATGTCCATACAAAATATAGTGATATTATGAAAATTTCATTTTTTTCATCTAAGTAAAAATCTTTTTCGTAAAAACGATCAAATTTTTAGTAAAATTATATTCTTTAATCTAAAAATGAAAGAAACGTTTCAAATACATCCTAATCTAATGTATCTAAGTGATAACAGTTCAATTGTCAGCAAATTAACATGTTTTTTCATGCATTGTTCCTCTTGCCCAAATGGGTTGTTCGTCTTGCCCCACTAGTTGAGTAGAACATACGGAAAATAAAAAAAAATTAAAATCATTTTTTTGCATTAAAAAACAGGATTTTTTGAAAACTTGTTCTATCGAAGTCTTAGTCAAGACCTGGAATAATATGATTATTATAAAATCCGACAGATTTTTAACGTTTTTAATGGGTTACAACGATCATTTCCTTAGCTTGTTACACTTGCCCCACTTTCCCCTAATAAAAGAACGCTCTCATGGTTTTTCCAAAAAAGTCTCATACAACTTTAAAGGCTGGTCATACAAAATGTGTATGTAAATGTATAATGTATAATGTATAGTGTATTTTCAGATCGATTTGGCGTCTTCGGCAAATTGTAGGTTATGATTAGGACTCTTCGTTTTCGTATAAAAAATAGGTTTACGGAAATAAATCCCATTTTTTATTTAACTTTTATTCACTAAGGCCGTTGCATATTTTGTGAAGTTTGTGTCCCGACATAAAATTTGAAAAATATATGCAACGGCCTAAAATCTGAATTTCAAAATAAACATCTTTTTAAATTTTATATTTATTTTGTACCGTTCTCAAGTTATAGATTTTCGTTTTTTTTTTGTATTTTAAAACCTTTTTTTAAGAAAAAAGCACCTCCGAATGAAATATTTTTTTTATAATGTTCTCTCTGGAACAGCCTCACAAAGAATTCGAATCGATGTAAATAAATTTCTCAACGTGTCACCTAATTAACGTGTAATTTTCAACTGACGATATCTAGGAAAGTATTGGTTCCATTTCCAATGTTAAAAATTTAAACTCTTGCGAAATTTCTGATACTTTCAATAAAATTAATTTAAAAATTTTAAAATCAAGCTCTGATTCTGATATTTTTTCGAGATATCATAAGTTAAAAATTACAGGCAAATTAGATGACACTTAGAGAAATTCATTTTCATCGATTCAAATTCTTTGTTAGGCTGTATCTCAGAAACTAATTACCCGATTTTCAAAGTTCCAGAGAGAGAATTGTAGGACATTTTCCAAGAATTTCAAAAATATTTTTACTCATGGTACTTTTCTTTCAAGAAGTATTTTTCAAATGCAAAGAAACGAAAACGGAATCGATAATGTAAATCTAAAAGTAGCTGTAACTTGAAAATGGTACAATTCATCAAACAAATTGTAAAGCACTTTTCAATTTTACTTTTAAAAATATGTTTCAATATTTTTTTGTTTTCGTTAAGTTAAGTTAAGTTAAGATACACTTTTTTTCAAATTTTTTATATATTGTAGTCTGCCTGTGTGGATCAATCGGACCGCGCACTGGACTCACAATCCAGAGGTCGCCGGTTCGAATCCCGAGGCGGACGCAAAAAATTCTAAGTGTAAATTTAGGTATTCGGTGCCCTCTCCTCGTGCCCATACCTTCACACTTAGGAGACCCCGGAGTCTTGTCGCAAAAAGAACGATACACGCCTGTGGATCCGTTGACGAAACCGCAAGGTTTAAGAGGGCCACATTATAAGGTGTTACGTCGATTCATTTTTTTTTTTTTTTTTTCATTGGGAATTTTAATTTTAGTGATAATCGAAAGAAAAAAACGTTGTACCTATTTTTGGCGGAGACATCAAATCGATCAAAAAATCCATTCTCAAGATACAGAATTTCATACAGTCACATACCCATTTTGCATGACCAGCCCCCAAAATTGTACGAAGACTTGTACGGAAAAACTAATAATATGATGCAAAATTCTAAAGATTTTTTTTTAAAAAAAGGTCCTATAAACATATGAAACGCAATAGCTTATAGGATTTTTATAAAGAAAACTCTAGAATTGCTTCTTTTGAAATAGGGAATCAGTGTTGGAATTCGAGCGAGAAGTAGGAAAGCTTTGCTCGCTTGCGAGCGAGGGAGAGAACTTGAAGTACTTTCCTTTCCTTCGCCAATACGTTCTACTTCTTACTCGCGGGCAATTCTGCCTCGGGAGCTTGCCCGTTCGCGAGCGGATGATAGCACGGGCAATCGGCGAGTTGCTCTCGGCAGCTCGGAACTCGCGGCGAGAACTTGAAAGAGAAAGTAATATTTCTCGCGAGAGGGTGAAAATACCAACACTGTAGGGATTGCATGGAAAATGAAAATTTAAAAATCGCGAAAAAAAGGGAAATAGTAAAGAACAACTTAGCACGCTATTTTTAATAGGACCACCCTAATCACCAAACAAAAAATACGTGTCTAATAAGCACTTTTGATCTGAATCCTGCTGGGTTGACATGGAATCGATGATTTAAGAAAATTGCATACATTTTATGAATTTTACGTTGGATATAAGTCCATTGAATTTTTCTGTTATTTATTATAATTAAATAAATCTTACATTTCTTTACCACATTTTATCAAAACTAATATCGTGTTTTATACTTAAAGCACAATATTAAGATTTTTTTTACTTAAAGGATTACAGTAAAATAAATCAGGATAAAATCAAACTTTGGCATGAAATCCTGTTTTACTCAACAGATTTTTTAGAGTCCGATTTTTGATGTTTCTACCCTTTCTGTGGAGAATCATAAGCAAATGGATTGAAAGAAATACTACATCCCCGTTCTATTAAGCTTAGAGAAAAAACGCCACTTCAAAATAGAGCTTCTTCCCTTTTCCCACGCATCAATTGTGTGACGCGTCCCATTTCCGCTCCACTGACGTCACTTCCTCAATCCATCAACCCCCAGAGGTGACGGACGTGACGTGTGGCGATTGGTGGCGTGTGTGCGAGTGAGGATTAAAAGTGCCAATTGCACACAGCATTTTCCGAGATTTTCCCCCCACTTCACAACAAATTTCCCCAGTGTGGGTGACGGACGCACGGGGGTGGTGAAAATAGCATTCATTTGTGGTATAATAAATAATTGCCTTGCCGTGGCCGCGCAGACACAATGGCTTCATCATCGGCCACGAGCACACACCGCGATAGGGGAAAAATCAATTTGCCACCTGATCGGTGATGCACACACACACTACGTGAATGCGCACATCTTTTCTTTTTTCGCTGTTTTGTTGTTGTTGTTGTTTTGTGTTGAGTCAGCAGCGTGAACCAATTTCCTCAAAAGAGCGCGTTTTCCACTTATTATTGCACTACTTCTTTCACTCTTTCTCCTTGCGCATTCAAGTGTTTCTTCTTTCTTCTTCTTTTTTTTTGTTTTTTTTTTTTCGTTTTCATTTTCCTCATTCATTCATCTTTTTCTTGCTTTGTGTTTTCCTTTTTTGTTGATGTTATTCGTTTGCTTCTTTTTTCCCCGAAACATGCTCTTCTTCGTCACGCACTAACAAACACACGCATTCACGTGTGTGGACTTTTGCTGACTTGCTCTGGTGGAGAGTTGGAGAAAGAGCGCGCACATCGTAATCACTTTCCCAGTCTTAAGGCGCAACCACGCGGATTCACGTGTGAGTCTTCTTCATTTTGTTGAAGGAGGCAAACCTTTTGGAAATGTCAGCTGTGATTTTTAAAATCATTCCTTTTTTTCTTTTTCAAAAAATGAGAAAATACCACAATGCATTAATTTTTAAAAATATTGCCAAGTGGGCTAGCTGGTTGACACTCAAGGAAACCAAATTTCTCATAAATTTAAGTTTTTCTAGGCCATAACTCCTCTGCAATTGATACGACCGATCAACATCGTCCAAATAAGATAATTGTAAAGAATGTTTGGATCTTTTTAAAAATTGAGTTTTTCGCATCTTGTCCACTTTTTTTTACTTTTGAAAGAGGAAAATAACCAAAATCTACATAAATTTAACGGCTACCACTCAAATATAGTGCACGTTGACAAAACTGCGAACAAAAATTGATTCTTCTTATATCTTAAAAAGGATTTTTTGGAAATTAAAATACTAAAAGTGAAACAAGAAAAATAAAAGACAAGAGAAGTAAAGTTTTTCGTAAAACAACAGTTGCTCAAAATGACTTAAAAAATTAAAAAAAAAAGTTGGCAATAAAGCAATTTTCTCCGATTTTGGCCATTCGATTTTTTTTTGTATTTTTTAATCCGACTGAAACTTTTTCGGTATGCCCAAAGAAGCCATTTTGCATCATTAATTTGTCTATATAATTTTCCATACAAATTTGACAGCTGTCCATACAAAAATGATGTACGAAAATTCAAAAATTCGTTTCTTATGAAGGAATTTTTAAATCGATTTACTGTCTTCGGCAAAGTTGTAGGTATGGATAAGGACTACACTGAAAAAAATGATACGCGGTAAAACAAATTTGGTGATTTTTAATTTAACTTTTTGTCACTAAAACTTGATTTGCAAAAAAACACTATTTTTATTTTTTTTTTTTTTTTTGATATGTCCCCTAAAATTAAATGCCAACTTTTCAGAAATTTTCAGGTTGTGCAAAAAATTTTTGCAAATCAAGTTTTAGTGACAAAAAGTTAAATTGAAAATCACCAAATTTTTTTACCGTTTAACATTTTTTTCCAGTGTTGTCCTTATCCACACCTACAACTTTGCCCAAGACACCAAATCGATCAAAAAAATCCTACAGATTTTTAATTGCATAATTTTTTAATGCATAATTTTTGTATGGACAGCTGCCAAATTTGTATTTAAAATTATATGGACAAACTAATTATGCAAAATTGCTTCTTTGGGCATACCGAAGGCACCAAAAAAGTTTCAGTCTGATTAAAAAATACAAAAATTAAAATTCAAAAAAAGACCGATTTGGTAGAGAATTGCTCAGTAGAGGGTTGTAAAGTTGTAAAGCATTAAATTTTAAAAAAAAAACACTTTTCAGAATATTTGGATGAAAGTAGCGCACCCTCCAGACAAAACCTTAAGAAAATTTTGGTATTCATTTATGTTTTCGATCTTTCTCATACAAACTTCACCTTCTGGTAAATATTGACAAATCCAGCATTCTTAGCAAGGACTGCGCCTTATCCCGAACTGCTATCAGGACGTAAAAGAGTGGAAAGGATTTACGCCAATATGAGCTTTGCACTTCGGTCAAAAAGGTTTGCCGTCTTGATCGGCTGCTTGTGATATTACATAAAGTCGAGCCAAACATTTCATTAGGGCACAAAACCAAAAACCGCTATTCGAGAAAATCGCTGGCAAAAAGTGGACAACTTGTTTCAATTCCTATTTAAAAAGAAAGCTTGACTGATGGTATTTTTACTGATGATACGATAAAACACATCATTATCCTCAACTCTGCTTAAATGCTTCTTAATTTATGTTGATTTTCGCAATAAAACTCATAATTTTAAAAAATCTAGTTATTGGGCCCTTTTAACTTTCCTACTGTTGTTCATAATGGGCCCTTTCTAAATGCAATTTCGAAGATAACTGAAAGGGCACTAAAGCGCTGTCACCTGATTGTTGTTTTTAATGATGTTTATGGGCCTTTTTGTTTAGTTAGAAACAATGAGGAATTCAGGCGAAATTTTGATAATCGGTGAAGTTTTGTGACCGAATGGTGTAGATAAGGTATGTGAAACCTAAAAATTCTCCATAAGTGTACTGAACAGCAGCCGCGGGCCATATTAAATATTGTATTTCGACGAAGTTTTTTTCTGCAGAAATCCTTGGTGAAACGTAAACCAAACTTTGTTTTGAAGTGAATCAGTGTTAAGAATGTATGAAAAGTTCACTTTATAACTTAGAAAGTTCCTTAACCACGAAAAATAACGAAAAAGAAAAGGGCACAATTGAACTTTTTTTCTGGTTTGGAGTGAACATTGTTATGTGCCCTTTTGTGTTTTTGATTTTTTCAATAGGAAATTGTTTGCTTATTATCTGATTCTTGGAGGGCATGTAGGGAGTGTACTAATGAATGGAATAGTGGAATAATCCCAAATGTTTACGTTTTGGTTTTGTGCCCTAATGCAATGTTTGGCTCGAAGTTTCGTAAAAAATGCAAAATTTATTTTACATCATGGGCAGTTGAATTACTACTTTTTTATTTGCTGTGAATCTGGTCTGCTCCACAAGAGACCAAATTGTTAAAAAAAATACTTAATTTTATTTCAATTTTGATTTAAAACCTATCTAAAGTGGCTCATTAAAAAAAGAGAATCTATTTTTGCCTTCCTCACTTTACTGAGGAAAGGCTATAAAATCACTTGAAAAACGAACTTCTAAATTTGACCTCCTAGACCCACCTTCACGTATACATATCGACTCAGAATCAAATTCTGAGCAAATGTCTGTGTGTGTGTGTGTGTGTGTAGGGATGTGGGTCTGTGCACCAAAAAATATGCACTCGATTATCTCGGCGCTGGCTGAACCGATTTGGACTATTGATCTCATTCGATCCGTCTTGGGGTCCCATAAGTCGCTATTGAAAATTATAAAGTTTAGTTAAGTACTTCAAAAGTTATGAAAAAAACGATTTTGACAAAAGTCCGGAAGATTGTAAAAAGGGTGGTTTTTGTAAGAAAACCCGCCATGCTATACATTTTTAGAAAGGTAATAAAGAGACCTTTCCAACGCGTCAAAAACATCTAAGATCTGACAACCCTATCAAAAGTTATAAGCACTTAAGTGTTATTTATGCACTTTTTGGACGCCGGATCTCAGATATTTTGATAAAAACGTTGTCCGGATCTCTCATGCGACCTATCGTTGGATAGGTAATCGAAAGACCTTTCCAACGCGTTCAAGACATTGAAGATCTGACAACCCTATCAAAAGTTATAAGCATTTAAGTGTTATTTATGAACCTTTTAGAGGCCGGATCTCATATATTTTGATGAAAACGTTGTCCGGATCTACCATGCGACTTGTCGTTGGATAGGTAATCGAAAGACCTTTCCAACGAGTTCAATAGATTGCAGATCTGGCAACCCTATCAAAAGTTATAAGCACTTATGTGTTATTCATACACATTTTAGAGGCAGAATCTCAGATATTTTGATGAGAACGTTGTCCGGATCTATCATGCGACTGGTCGTTGGATAGGTAATCGAAAGACCTTTCCAACGAGTTCAATAGATTGCAGATCTGACAATCCTATCAAAAGTTATAGGCACATAAGAGCCCTGAATTATGATGATCTTACTACCCAATCTGATGGTATGAATCAAGTTGATAGAACACTGAAAGGTCCGTCCTTTTGTATCTATTTTGGATAGCATTACTCTCTAAATGTGAGGAAGGCACCAACCACCTAAGGGTGGATTATGTAACGTTTTTTTAATATGAAAAGATTTCCTTCTTTACTCAAGTCGTTTTTTTCCCTTGAAGCATTCCATCTGGTCCAACTTTGTGGAAGCTTGCCCTGCTGGTACTCACCACATGTATGTTTATCTGGGGTTTACTCCCAAGCTAAACTGACTTCCCCTCTGACATGATGAGTATTCCGCAAATCCGTACAAACACATCGATTCCGCGGTTATTTCAATCATTTGAGAGCGCTCGGTAGCAGTTGGAAATGTTCTCTTCCTGATGGTGTTCCCTTCTGTTATTTTTTTTCTTTTCGAAAATCAAATTTAAGCCGCCGGCAATCGACCACCAGAAACCAACGAAGAGAAAAAAAATACCATGATATTTTGCGCTGGAACGAAAGTTAGCGGGATTCGAACGAACCATCCGACCGTCCAATCTGATTTCGGGGAGGCCTTTTGCTGCTACTTATTTTTGGTTTGCTTTTCTCCTTCTCCCTGTTGTGGCCTGGAGCACGGTTTCACTTACAAATCACTTCTGGGTGTAAAATTAGTGCCGTTTTGTGGCGTGATCAGATCTCAGGTGTTCTTTTCTGCGTTTTCTTTCAAGTGGCGTTATCTTTCTGCAATCGGATTGCGTTTAGGTTTGTTTTTCTATGGTGGGGATAATTTGGAAAATTACAAAGTTTTAAAAGTTTGCCCTAATCACCGAAAACACGCCTATCAAGATTAGAAATCTTTTTGTTTTATGCGTTAATTTGCTCCAACGACAGCCATCGGGACGAGTTTTGGACGAGTAGTTGTTTTTGATTGAAATTTTAAATAAACCTCTACAACCCAACCCCGCCTTTAGACGGGCTTCGATTTAAAAAATCGCCAAATATCCATTTTCCAACCAATTCTTGATCTTTAAAAAGCATTGGAAAGAAGAACTCTTAAAATTTTAGAAAATTTATGAGTTGGAAGTTTTACTTGTTTTATGTGACTTTGCCAATGTTTTTAAAAATGTAATTTTTTTAGAGGTCAACTTTAGCAGTGTTTTTTACTAGCATTTCTTATATTTTAAGTAAAAAGAAGTATGCAGTATTTTTTCTAGTGCCCCATATTACGCCTCTACGCATTTATTTACAATTTAAATGATAATGGTGCCATTTTATAGCAGAAAACGTGAAAAACATGCAAAAAATTGAAAAAGTTACTGTAAAAACATAAAAAATTAGATAGGAAAAATGTAATGATAGGAGGTGGTAGAGTAGACCAAATACTACCAAAAACAAACATAAACTTAGCAAGATAAATGCAGATTAAAATAATAAAAATGAAACAACAAAAACATAAAACAAGAGAAGTGAAGTTTTCCGTAGAACAAAAGTTTCTCAAAATGACCTCCTGAACACGGGAAAAATAAAAATCTTCGAAAAAACTTTTTGTGGCAGTAGAGGGTTAAATTATGCAAGATGTAAGCTTGGAAGGCCAAAACGAAAAACAACAAAAAATAACACTAAGTAAAACATTAGTTGTATACTAAAAATCTTTAAAATATTTTTTTTCTTTTCTAATGGTGTTAGTGTAACTTGTTTGTGTAACGTTTTCAACTAAATATCCTCCAAAAAGGGTATAAATAGCACTTAAGTGCTTATAACTTTTGACATGGTTGTCAGATCTTCAATGTTTTGGACTCGTTGGAAAGGTTTTAACAAAAACCACCCGTTTTACAATCTGAAGTACTTAACTAAACTTTATAATTTGCAATAGCGACTTATGGGACCCCAAGACAGATCGAATAAGTCCAAAAAGGACAGAATCGGTTCCAACCATAATCGAGTGTAATTATTTTTTTTAAGTGAAGAAGGTTAAAAATGGGTCACACAAAAAAAATCCGAAAATAATGTTCATCTGAAATATAAATCAAGTGCGCAAAAAACTTGGTTTTTGATATGCCCCAACTTACCAAGATCTACCTTTAACAAGTATATCAATATAACGTGACAGTTCACGTCAAGTAAGAGGGGGATAGACTGCTTGTTTACAAACGCAGATTCACCCTATTGAACTGTTGCTACGGATTTGTTCAATTTCTGTAATTTATAGAAAATAATATTTTATTGATTTTGGAAGCAATAACTGTCTAAAAATTATATTAAAAATTAATTTATCTGACATTGTCATGCTTCCCATATTCGTTCAAAACAAAACTAAAAATATGTCACCGAAAAAAAACACAGTTATGAATCCGCAATGTTGGTATGCAAAAGAGGAAACCAAACTGCATTTTATTCGTCATAGCATCGCCCCGACGACGACGACGACGACGACTGCCTGGCTAGACGCGTCGTCGTGGACGCCTTCTGCTTATTTTTTTCTCCTTTCCCTCTCATTTAGAGCTCGGCGTTTGGTTTGCATTCAGCACTCTGTGTTTTTATGCTCACGTAAACAACATTCGCATCGCATAGTGATGATTACGCGAAGGGGGGAGGGGGGCAGGGAGGAGAAGTGGGTGGTCCCCTCGAGACTCCGAAAATATGCGCCTTGCTATGCCAAGGATGTTCGGCGTGGTGCGTATTTTCTAAAAATGGAGAGCTCTCAAAAGTGGTGCCGACAAATCTTCGGAATTCTCTGGAGTTTGTGACTGGCGGCGACGACGACGATTCCACAAATTGGGTCAAATCTGGGCGCAAACATGCTCTTTTAATGACTTTGGTGGAAAAACTCTGAAAAGCAATTTGCGATTTATGGTCCTTTTTTTATTAGCCCAAAACTTAGAGATTAGGATTTGGACGAAGGACTGTGTCTATTTCACCGCTATTAACATTGAAGATTGTTTAACTGTTTAATTATGTTCAAGCCGGTCCGTTTCTTGATTTCATCTTTATTAGCCGGCATCGTGGTATCTTAATTGTTGAGTCAATATTTTTCCAAATAGGATTAAAACCTAAACTGATTTTTTGTAAAATCAATGAACCATGTAAAGTTTAAGCTTATCACATTAAACAATTGTTTATTTATTCATTGCCTCATACGACAAGAAAACACAACGGCAATGTTGCCACAAGAGGGACCCATCCAATGAATGTTGATTTTGGTATTTTATCGCGATAGCAGGAATCTATAATATGTGTCTATAATATGAATGAATGAATGAATGGATTGAACAATGGCTTTTCAGCGTTGACGAGCCGCTATTTTTTCCCTATGATTTTTTTTTTTCAAAGAGCATTCACTGCGGACTTTCTTTGACGTCAACACGAGTGTCAAAAAAATATTAGGAGGTAAAAAAATGTGCGGCAGCTGCTTTTTCAATGAGAGTTTTGATTCATCAGCATATATCGCGCCTTTCTTTGAAATTTGCATTAAGTTTGGAGAGTGAAGAAAGTGGGATGGCGGCTTTTTTATATATAATAAATATTTGACATAATCACAAAATGGCTTGTTGCTGTGTGTTGTTTTCACTAGATTTTTTTTTGCAATAGATTGATTAAATTAAGATAAAACACCTCTAATGGTATATTATACCATGGCTGTTTCCTTTTGATATCGAGTCAACAAATAATGAAAATCTTTCAAATCACTCAATCCCGTCCGATGTGAATCATGATTCTTCCCCTACGCTTAAAAGTACACAGAAAAAAAAATCATGGTAACATTACATCTGGGAAGGGGTACATCTTTTATGTCAGAAAAAAAGTGTAATTTTACCTCTGGAAATGTGTAATTTTACCACTTTTCTGGTGTAATGTCACTTTTTCAGTCTAAATTGAGGTAAAATTACATCATAAAAGAGGTAATATTCAACCTTCCAAAATTAAAGCTTCCAAATTTACATTATTTTTTCTGTGATAGTCATACATTTTTCTAATCACATTTCTAGCTCTGACAACCAGAACTTAAATTACATCTTCCAAAAATAATTTTTACTTGTCCTGTGTGTTGTTTTGGTATATTTATATATATTAAGGGGGGAAACGAACGCTATAGATCGTTAAAGTTGGTGGAAAAAAATCTTTTTGCAATTCCGTCGTGAAACTACTTACTTTTCCTGTCAATCTTGAACGACGAAATAGCCTACTTTTCTGTACCAAAAATAACAGAATCGAATAGCAACACTTTTCAAAATAAATGCTGAAAAGTTCTACTTTTTAGCACTGAAATGGGTGCAAAAAATGTTGTATGGAACTCGTTGCAAAACAAGATTTTTTCAGCACTCGTCGCACATATGTGGAACTTTAGGTTCAAAAACGAGGGCAGGACAGGTGCTGCCTCTCGCGGTGGAGAGCTGCAACTTTTCTACCAGTTTTTATGGCAGTTTTGCACACCAATGGGTCGTCCATAGTGCGTGTAGTAAGAATATTTTGAATTTTATAAAATTATTAAAAGTAGCAAGCTATGTATTTTTAGTTTTGGATAACAGCATGTATTTCCATCCAGCACATAATGTTGACTCAACGGCACTTCGGCGTGCAATTTAACTTCATCATTTTTGACTGAAACGAAAAAAAAAACGAAGTTGACTTTATAGCTGTCGGCCACCATTGCTAGTACCAACCACTAGTGTCTTCCTTTTTAACTACAAGGACTTCGCCGCCCTGGGCTCCTAAGTGTACTAGAGTATGGCACGGAGCGACGGCGCCGAATACCCATATTTACACAAAGAATTTTAGAGCGCCCGCCGCGGGATTCGAACCAGCAACCTCTGGATTGTGAGCCAGTGCGCGGTCCGATTGATCCACACGGGCGGGCATTTTTGACTGAACTCTTGTAATAAAGCTCGGAAACTTTTATAGGGCCAAAGTGGACGCCTTGACCGAACCACGTAGCCCAGTGGTAATGCTTCCGCCTCGTAAGCGGTAGATCGGGGTTCAAAACCCGGCTCGGACCAACACAACTGGTGATCTTTTCCCTTCTGGAATCGATTGCTTAGTAAAGGGAAGGTAGTGTATCGTCACAAACTGGACCTTATCACGACACCTTAGGGAGGCGACCTATGGAATGTTAACATTAATCTTAACATGTTAACATTATGTTAAGAATGAAACTGCCACTGAATCCGCTTTGTAAATGCCGGCCCCGATACTCTCAAGGGTGTTCCCCTCAGGAACTGGGAAAGATTTACTTTTTACTCTAATGTTAACAGGTCAGAACTTTGACATTCAATTAAAGCTAATTAAAAGCGTTTTGAATTGAAATCGAGTGATAAAAAGCTCAATAAGTAGTGAGCAAGCAAGTTTCTATCAAAAGTTTTTCAAAATTATTTGTTTAAATAGTAAAAATCAGCAAATTGGATGGAGTTAGGAGCGAGAGCTTAACCTGCCAAATATACGAGAATTTCCCCTATATGTTTTTCTTTTCCTACTTACTTAAAACCAAATTTTAATTTTCTAGTAAGTTTCCTTATATTCAACATTTTTAAAAGTTACTCCCATTTTTCGTTCAATTTTTTAATTATTAATTTTTTACAAAATTTTGGTAATCGTAAACAGATACCGGCTACATGAAATATGCATTGACCCCTCATCCGATCAAAACTGGTATACTGAGAAGATGCCTCAAGTAAACAAAATCGCAGCATGCCATGATTTGAATTTTCATTTTTCTTCTCGCGCGCCTCGCGTGTCGGCCGTTTGATTTGCAACTTATTTACTTTTCATGCTCCAAAATGCCGGAAAAATCTGTGCAGTTAAAAATTGCATGTTCAATAATCATGGCTCATCATTCTATTCGTTTGGGAACAGGTATTTAGCTAGTGCTGGTAAAATGGCTTGAATTCTGTGACATCGAACAAAAATATGGGAGGTCGTCTTCCTCCCATCCCCCATTCGCAACTGCAAAATCTGCTCCTTTCATGTTTAAAACCACGATTTTATCAACCCACCCCCACTCAAGCGCCACTAATGCTCCATAATTTCCACAAATCGATCATGTTTGAAAACACATCTTGAATTACGCAGAATTGGTAAATAAAGCGAAAACAAGGTCTGTCTGTCAATCTGCGAGTGGTATAAGAGATTCAAATTTGAGAGTTGTTTATGCTAAGTAGGCTGTGACTAGCTTGGACAAATTTACACTATACCAGCGACAGAACTCAACAATCGTCACACTTTTTGGGCTAACAGGATGTATGGAGTTCCAACCATGTGCTCGTCGTATTTATCCAACTCGGTGAACCTCGTTGGATAAATGTACGACTCCTGCTGAAAAAATCCTCTTTTTGCAACTTGTTGCATAAACTACTATTTCATACACAAACTTCTTCTTTAAAACGCTACTTGCTCGTCAGAGTTAACTCGGGTCATTTTGTGGGCCAGCATGTTTGAAACACACAACTCAAACCAATGCATTCTGAAAAATTGTTAACCAAATTTTGCTTTACCAATTTGTAAACCATGAATGAGCATTCAGTTTTGTTACCTTTTTTACTAACAAAATTTAGGAAAAAATTGCAAGAAAGAAAGCTTTACAATTTTGATAAAAATAGTCATTTTAAACATGATTGAACTATTCTTAAAATATTTAGATTTTTTATGAAATTTACCAAAATTTCGATAGTTTGCAGTGATTTTCAAGATATGATTATTATTACCTGGATTATTATTAAATAAAGTGTCAAACGATGTTCAAGGTGGTTCAACTGTAATATTTCTTCATTTGAACCATTTTAATACCATTTTCAATTTCCCGACTTTTCCAGAATCCAATTAATTCAATTAATAGGATAAAATAAAATGTTTCATTTAACCAAAATGTTCAAATAAATTCAAAAATATCAAACTATTGACAATTTTAGTAAAAATAGAAACTTAACAATATATTTGTGACAAAAAATACTTCAAACATGGAAGCACTCATTATTTTGATTTAGATATAAAACATAAAAAGTCTGGCTTTTAAAAATAACTGGAAGCTTAACAGTATTTATAATTTCAATGTTTATTTACAAAAATGTCAAACATAATATTTTTGTAACTCGGTTAGCACTAAAAAGGGGTTGGCAAAGAGTAAAAAATAACCGAATTATCAATATTATGTTTAATATTAATATTTCGTTTATTAAACAACGGTTCAAAAATGATTACAGTTTCATTCTTTTAAAGAATTTAAAAAAAAAACCTAAATATTAAATTCGCGAAAAAAATGATATTGCAACGTTCTATTTTTTATTTTTTGCCTTTCTTACTAAAGAAAGGTATAGGTTTTACTTTATGGCTAGACGTCATTTTCATCTTCGTAAATATTACGATTCAGCATGAATTTTCATCGGAAAAATCGTCAAAAAATCACACTGCATCGATTTTCGATGCTTCGTCGCCAAGTCGACAAGTTGTCAAGTTGAGCTTCGAATACTGGCGCGAGAATGCTGGCGCATATATTTTGTGGCTCGACTTATACTCGTTTTGTAGTAGCTTGTCTACCGATGTTTCCTACAACATGTAAGATATCGTAGATTTTCGGTTTCTTTTGCCCTGTCCGTTTTTGCATAACTTTCCAATGTTTATGCATAAACTTTTGTGACATGGGACATTCATCCGGCTACAATCAATTTGTTTCCCGTGTGCTCCTTAAATCGCCTAAAAGTAGATTTTTTTTTTCGCGATTTCGTAAGTTTATTTAACAGGGTTTATTGGATTCCAATAGGAGCTTTCTAAGCTTTTCACCGTTTATATCGTTTTCAAAGTTTTCAATGCTGGCGACGCCAATGGCTTTCTACACAGCAAATTCGGATGTTCGTTTTCAGTTAATATTTACTGAAAACTGCACTACTGACATTTTCAGTTAGTTTTTCGCTGAACATCAGTTAAAATTTGTATGGAGCTGTCAAAGTTTTCTGAAATTTCAGCAAGTTTTCGTTTACTGAAAATTTCAGTAGTGCAGATTTCAGTAAATTTAACTGAATTCAGTAATGAGTGTGTACCTAAGGTACTCGCGATTGAGTGTGTAGTGGTGCTATCTCTGACTCTGTCACTTTCGTAGAAGTTGAATGGCTATCTTTCCTGCACCGTGCGGCACACGCGGTTCACTTGTACCTCGGTTTTTCTTTACGCCTGCTTTGCTCGGTACGATGGTAAAAAAAAGAGCTCGTACCGAAGCTAGAAAACCAAGACCGCGGTGTGCGTTGTCACTGACGCATGGGAAGCTTGCTATGCTCGCGTTTGTCATAAACTCTTGTTTGATTAAGAATATGTACGAATACAAATATTCTTTTGGTGAAAATTGCGTTTTTTATTTCTTTTGGAAAGCATATCATTTATAATACTTTGTTTCATCATTAAACTTTCTTTTGTACTGACGTTATGAATAAACAAAGTAGTTGTTATGAATTTAAAGAAGAAGTTCTACTATTGTTATATTCTTTAGTAAGAAAGGCTCTATTAGTAAGAAAGGCTCTATCTCACCCCAGGTGGGATTAAATCGGTTTTTTTCGATTAGTGTTGATTTGTCTAGTTGCAAGTATTTAAAATAAGTGTTCATTTTCCAATTGATAATCTCCAAGTTTACCACTCAATAAATGCGATATTTTAAAGAGACAAATTCTTTGAACGTGTTGGTTACCTGAACACAATTTTTGAATTTATTTTTGCAATTTCAAACATATTTTTTTCATAAACGTAAAAAAGTATTCAATTTTTCATCCAGAGTGAAAAAAAAAACTGATTTTATTTGATATTTTAGTTTTCACCGATAAGTAACGTTAGTACTTATACCAAAAAAAAAATACAGAAGTCAAACATAAAAAAATCATCAAAAAATATTTTGCAAATCTGTATCGAATGCAAATAGGACACTTAAATTTTAAGCTATGTGCCAAAGACGAATTAAGTGAAATCAATTTAATAATGTACGATGTATTTGTGCATGGGATTCCCAACTATTCCCGACTTTTTGAAAAAAAAAAAAAAAATATCGCAAATCCCGATTTTTCGCCGATTTTTTGGCGAATTCTCGATTTCTCGGCTTAAGATCGTAGAAGGTGTCCTTCACTTTTGGGGCAATGACTGTCAAAAATGGTTCTGAATTCAGGGTCCAGAAATAGTAAATTGAAATGAAAAAATAATCACTATATGTAAAATGCTTCTACAAACAACACAAAGAAAAACATTTTTTGATTGAAACATTCGGACTCAAGATTTGAATGTTTTTCTAAAACAAACTTGGCCGCCAAATGGCCGATCTGGAATGATGCCTTCCAGAGCCTTAAGTGGAATTAAGTACAGTCCAGACTCGATTATCCGAAGGCCTTGGCAAAATATCACTTCGGATAATCGAAAATCGAAAAAAAAATTAGTTGTCTTATTTTTGATTGCTGAGCTTCAGTATGACCCCTAATCTACTCTAAAGTGATTTAAAATTTTTAAATCCAAGATGGCGGCAAAGATGGCGATGACGAAATATTGAAAAAATGCATTTATTAATTTTATAGGCATTCAACCATTCAAATTTGACTAAAATGGGCTCGCAGAACTCGAATTTGATGTTAAAAATAAGAATACAAAAAAAACACGAAAAAAATTGTTTGTTCTTGATTCGATTATCCGAAGTCTCATACAAACCTTCGGATAATCGAAACTTCTGATAATCGAGGCTTCGGATAATCGAGTCTGGACTGTACAAACAAATTTTAATTTATGTTTAATTATGCATTTTTCAATCCCGGAATACCCAGACAAAATAAAATAAAAATCCGAAGGAATTTTGTCTGGCAGCAGATTTCTCGGTGTTTACTAACAGCAAGTTAGAGCGACACCGCCGGTTTCTCGCGCAAGAGAGAAGAGAAGCTCGGTTTTTTACGATTATCTCTCTCTCAGTGAGCGCTCAGTGAAACTCTTTTGGCGAAGATGTTTGCATCGCTGTTTTCGATGATGTGTGGCAGCAACTCAGAAAGAAAAATTGTTGGAATATTTTTCAGTTATTCGAAAAATAAAATCTAAATAAAATTTATCTGAAAAAAAAAATATCTTTCATGTTCCTAAAACTGGATATTACTTTAAAACGAATAACTTTCTCGAATTATCAAAAAAAATATTTTGTTTGCTTGAATATAGAAGTTTGTGTATGAATTTAATACATTTAGTATTTTTCAATATCTCAAAACATTTTTTTGTCCTTTTTTAACTTTTAAAAATTGAAGATTTAATAATGAAGGAGGTATTAGACTACGGCAAACAAAGAAACTCGCACTTTTTTGTGTTAGATAGTTAGCCAAATATATGCAGGCTGACGTTTATGCAAACAAATGCAGGCAAAGAAACAAAGCAGGCAAACTGACAATAAACTGTCAAAAAGTTTGTTTGTTTGTTTGTCATAGTCTAATACGTCCTTAACGGAAATATGGCCTCGCAGTAATGTTTGTCTATCAAATTGATGTGGAATTAGTCTTAAATTAGAAGTACAACAGCGGCATAGGTTATACATTAAATGGCCTTTGTAAATATTTGAAATTTACAACACAGTATTGCAACAAAACTTGCACTTAACCGATAAAATGTTTCAACATGTCTCATATCACTGATCAATCTAATAAAAAGCACCTGATTGTGAAAACCATTTCTTGCTAACTACTATGCAATTAATTTGTCGTTCGATGACCGATGGTGACCTGCCATGTGCCGGCTAGAAGCCGGGTTGACCCATCCTCAAACACGCCACGCCACGAGTGGAAATCAATAAAACCGATTAGACCAGGAGAGGCACGCGGACGGTCAACATGAACCGGTGCTGTGTGAAACATTGTATTGTGGATGCTTTTAAAGCCGATCCGTATGCAGTAGAGGTAAATGGCAACCCTTTTCCACTGTTTGTGGCCACTTCTAGTTGCAACATCCCCTCCGCTAACAAAACGGAGATGCAGGAGGGGTCAATAAAATGTCACACAAAGTCTGATAACAATAAAAAAATGCGCCGAATGACAATGTCCACGATCGTGTCGCGACCACCGGGGCAGAAAATCGAAGAGTCCCTTTCCCCCCGCGGCACAAATCATCGCAACTTTCACACACTGCTCCGCGCTTTCCACACACAATTTCTCAATCATACATAATGGATTTGTGCACTCTGCCTCTTTTTGCTGCCGCTGCTGCTCAACTCGATTCGATTGTGTGGACAACCCCCGGTCAAATCCCCCCCAAAAAAGAAAAGCACCCAGCGCTTACCGGAATTGGACTGCACGACGGAAGAAATCGCGGCCGCGGCTTCCCGGCTCGGTTCCGCAGCAATCGTGAAGCTCACAGGCGCCTCCGTGGCACAGATTCCGGACCAAAATCTGCTAGCGTTTCACGATTTCCAGTGGAACTTTGCACACAATAATTGCTCAACCAGCACAACACCGGAAGGATCAACACTTTACGCTTGCAACGCTGCTGGTGGCCGGAAGTGCCCTGACCTCCCTATGGAACTATAAATGCTTCTGGAATGATGATGATGGTGGTGGAGGGTGGGTAGGGCGGGAACCGTTCTCCGGAACACAACCTTCTTCTTCACAACATTAGCACACTGCGCCCTTTTTTTCGCCGTAATCCCCCTTTTCACTCCCAATCGTCGCCGCCGTGTGACGGACGGAATTCACCGGAATTTCGCACCGAAAACAACACGCACTCGCGGGCCGCGGACACAAAAATTAACCCAGACAACAGAGAGACAGACACAGACAGTCGTGGGGGAAAAAAGTCGAGAGGAAATATTGTAGGTTCCACACCGCGACGACGTCGACACCGCAATGAAGAATCTCTACCGCCGATGGCCACTCTCTGTACACTGGACTGGACTCTGGTGGTGGAGCCGCTGGGAGGGGTTCCCCGTATAACGTTTGCTCCCCACACACAAAACGCCCCACGACGACGGCACCACTACAAGCGAAAAATTCAGAGTGACAGATTGCGTGTCAAATGAGAGCTGTCAGATAGCGACAGGGCTGGGAGTTTTTGCACGTTTAGGGAGAATTGTCCACACGCAAAATCCAGATCGCAGATCTGTGTAAAATTTGACACAGATCGCGTCCAAAACCGGGAATACACAGAATCTGTGTAGAAACCTTGAACACAGATCCACTGACGGACTGACGTGCCACCAAGAGTTCAAATTTGACCGCACATTCCCATCTTCCTTCTCACTCACCTTCAGCGATCAGCGATTGTCAAACACACGGTTTGACAGATGCGCCCAAGTAACCAAACAGCACTAAAACAAATCACTGTTCAGCACTAAAAGCGCTTTTACAGCTGCGAGCTAATGCTAAAGAGTTTTGACATCTGCATGAAAAGCGCTTTTGCAGCTGATTTGCAGCTCATTTTGGACTTTATATTTCTGATTTCCAGCTGGCCCCTACTGTTGTTGTTCCACCCCTGCAAAATGTCAACAAAGTTGAGAGAGGCAAAAATATTGCTCTCTCACACTCTTCTCTCAATTCTATTTTTAGTTTGTTTACCATGTTACCGACTCAGCTGACCGAGCGGAGAAGCCGATTTATTTGATTGAACTTGCTTTGTTGGGGATGTGATGCCAGATTCCAGAAGTGGTTTACTGATGGTTCCTGCGCCCGTGTCGTCACGCCTGTTTGGAGAATGTTCAAACGTTGTGATTGGACTGTTTCAATTACTGCTACTTATCATAAGTAACTCTCGTAATCATGATAGCAAAGTCTTTGTCTAAATTTGTGTCACTCGAAGCCATGAGTAATTATGTTTTTTTGAGAGATAAGAACATCAAACAATTTGATCAGGCTCAAACACATTTATTCATGAATTGTATTCAAGTATTGCACAGTTATCCAAGCTGTTCAGAACACTTTATCTTGAACCTGCAGCAGGAGCACCACGACCACGCCATGACCGCTTCCAAAGTCGGATGAATCAGCTTAGAAATTGTTAATTTTTAAAACACCTTTCCAGCCAATGTCCAAAGAATGAATGATATTCCCTCAGCGTAGATCCCACTTTGAAGTTCCAATTCTTGATTTCCTGCTTCCTGAAAGTTATTTGTTTATTAATGTTTTATGTAAAACTGTGCATTTTGTGTAAAACTTACGAAATTGGCAGAAAATGCTGCAACTTTTCCCGGTTTTGATTTTTATTGCCGTGTTGATATTGTACGATCAGTACCTAGCTGGACTCGGTCACTGGAAACGACCGGCGGCTCAGTGACCGACGAAATAGGCGGCGGGCCAGATGCGGGCATAAAAATGTCAAAATCTCTTCCCCCCTCACTTCGTCTCACCATCCAGCTGCAGATTTGTTGACAAACAAACGGAGCACGCGGTCGCATGATGGCGGCATCGAGCCAGAATTAGGGGTGATCATGTGATTAGAAATGAAAGTTTATTCAAGAAAAATAATATTTTTCCGACCGAATAAAAAAATTGCGAGCATGTTCAAAAAATTATTCCTGATGTCGGAGAAGTGATAAAAAAGCAAAATGTTAATCCATAATTTTTCTATAAATTGAATTTTTTCACTCCAACTGGGAACCCCTAGGTCTATCCACGACCGTTTCTAATGACCGTGAGAAGATGCCAGAAAATCCAGCTACGAGCTAAATCCACAATAAAATTACGAACGAGCGAGCGAGAGTTGTGCATCATTTTGTTTTTCTTCTCGCTCACTCTCGCACTCGCTCCCAAAATTCTATCAGTGGTGCCAGTTTTTCAAAGAAATTCAGAACAGTGTTGCCAGCGTTTGCTTCAAATCAGCTCTATTCCAGCTTTTATTAGAGCAGTTGTTTTAGAGCTGATTTGCTATCACCTTAGCTGTTTTATAGCTGATTAGCTGGTGCATGCCGTTTACCAACTAATTTATGATTTCTTTTAGTGCTGGATGGTTACTTGGGCGCAGCAGCTGCTGCTGAGAAGCTCCCTTAAGCAACATGTGAAAAGGGCGGAAAAAATCTTACACACAAAAAAATATTACTGTAATGACAAAAGTAACTAATTTTTGATTTAAAAAGTTGCTAAAATTTGCTTGAGGGAAAGTTTTTTTCTTGGGTTAAAAATGAAAACGTTTACTGGTAAACTGCCCATGTTTACATAAATGTCCCATATGCAAAAACAGCAAGCTGAGAAAAACGCAAGGCAAGTTTGTCCCACACATAAGGCTACGTGTTAAGTTTTCACGAAAAAACTGAATTTCCTCCTGATTTCTGGAACAAAGTACTGGATGTTATAGGCTCTTTTGAAAGAGCACACGATTTTGAACCAAACTGCATTTATGCGATCATGGGCAGTAAAGTTTTTTGAAATCTCCTTACTAACTAATTTACAAGTCTTAACTTTTAATATGACTGTATAATTTCTTTCATTTTGACGTTCTCGTGTAACTGAGTACGCCTAAGTCTCAAATGTAAACAAATACTTTGGTGAGTCCGGTGTACCACTGTGGTGCTGTTGAGTCTAGGACGTAAAACAAAGCCGACGCGGAAACCTTTGTGAGCCAAACAGCAGCAGCGAAACGCCTTCGAAGGAGGGTGATGCGGGTGCGGGACAAGGTCGAGTGGTCGAAAAGGACAAGACCAGCTTCCTGCAGGAACTGCAGCTGTTCCAGGACCGGAATGGGTAAGAAAGTAGCTTGGGTATTTTGGGGGTTTGTGATTGATTTTGTTTGTTTTTGTAGGATGGGAGGTAGGAATGTGGATTCGCACCGGTTGTATTCGGTGGTGGTGGCCCGGGCTTGGTGGTTGAAGGTCAATTCCCGCGAGGACTGGGGCGAGATTATCGAGGAGATGGCGCTGCCAAAGCGTTGCACGCACAACGAGTTTGCGTTGAAGAAGATTAACGTTAGGTTTTGGACAAGTACGAGAAAGTTAATTTTCACGGTGAAGAGAAGGATCTGACTAAGAGGAGGACGACGAGAAGCGACATAATCGGAGGTGGTCAGCGCAGATGTTGCACTTGGTGTCGGAGTTTTACAACATCGTTGAGTATTGAGAATGTGTGCAGTGATTAGCAAACTTCACTTACTTCCATGTCTTTTAGCAACTTTTCGTCCACAAACGCTCACCTCCCCATGGCGCAGCTCCAGCCGAATGAACCTGGACAGCGAGCCGGAAAATCTGTCATTCTCGAAGGAGGATGAAGGCCTCATCAACCCCATGTTCCGGATGCGCTTCCAGGATCGGGAACTCCCCGTTCAGGCACTTCACTTCCCAGTCGGGAAACGTCGATAACCCTTCTCGAATAACGGAAAACTCCTCCAAGACTGTCCTGAAGAAGGTCGGCAACGTGACCATCCTGTTTTCTACACTGCTGTCGCGCGTCGAAACGTCCATCCGGAACCGTCCAGACTGGGGTCTTCGGAAGAGACCGGTGGAGTACCGTAAGAATCGGTACAGCTTGGACTATGATGTTGGCCAACATTGACCAGAAGCGTTAAATACAATAAAAAATGTGTTTTTTTAGCATGCTGTTTTAAACTTGTAAAAATTAATATAAAAATCAAGCTCATTTTTCTGAAATTATCACTGTATTATTAAATGTAGTTTATTTTTGTCATAAAAGGTTTCTTTTCCAATTAAAAGTAAATCACTTTTACCGATACAACGATTTTGTTCCATAAATGCATAGTAGTATCAAAAACTTTTCAACTTTTAAATTAAAAAGTTTGAACTTTCTACGAATATTCACCAACGCGAACTTTTAATCCAACGAACGATCTTTTTAAATTTAGAGTATTTTTTCTTTGTGTGTAAACCTATTTTATTTTTGCAAAATCTTGGGAAAAGGCATTTATTTTACGAATTATTTACATAATTGTTTTTCCAAAATATTTTTCTGTGAGTTTTAGAATATTAGATCAGAATATAACAAAGTTCTACTTGAGTCTTGACCAGTCTTGACCATACAGTGAATATATACAACACAATACACTTAACTAAAAAATAAATAGATTCAATTTCCTCGAAACTAAATAAATCACGTTTGATTTTTTTTTTGTTTGCGCTTTTAGAATACTTATTAAAACTCCTTCGAAAATGTTTTAAACTAGTTTTAAATACATCAAAGTACTGATATGCCAACATAAGGTGCTCGATGAAATCAAATGCTGTTCTCCTAGTTCAAATTAAGAAATTAAATATAAATCATTGAGGAGAAAAAAATAAACTTAAAAAGTTTTAATTTGTGTTAATTATGACCGATGCGCAGCATACGACCTTTTCAAACGCCACGCGCCTAAACTTGGTTCGATTTTTAATTCACTCGCTTTGTAATATCGACGTCGTCGTGCTATCTTGTCGCTCCCGCCTTTTCAACGTTCCGAGAAAAACGCGTTTTAATGTTTGACCTTGAATAAAGAAAAACGAAAGCACGCAATGTAAACAATAACAAACATGTTTTGTTTGGCTGACCATTATGTATAATTACAAATCTCGGATTAGTTTTCAAAAAGACGTAAGAGCCAATGGTCAATAAAGCCTTTTTTGGATAGGTCGAAAACCTTACGAAAATCCAATTTCAAAAATGCTTAAGATTGTTCATCTCCATGTCTTTCAAGTGTCCCAAACTAGAAATAAAAGAAATTTTGTCATAATTTGGAGAAAAACGAATTTTAGTGTCGGAGGTCACGGTGGCTCTTACGGTTTTTTGAAAACTCAACCGAGAAATGTTTACGGTAGTCTAACTTGTAAGTGCGTCAATCGCGTTCTGACCTGAAATCCCTTTGGCCAGTTGTCGCACTTACATCAATTTTCAAGAAGTGACAAGATAGCACGACAAGGTTGAAACTACTTTCATATGTAAAGTGACAAAAATGTACGGAGCTTTTTCGGATTTCGTTGAATATCTCAGGATTGAAATCGAATTTTCGGGATCTGTGAAGGTCAAAAGGTGAGGCATTGTGAGCTGCACAAAATGGCGTTCTTAACTTAATTGGGTACTAAAGCCCTATGTAAATTTTTATGTACAATTGTAAAAAACACAAATAAAAACCATTTCTGATCATTTTTTTTTCATTTTAATGCTAATTTTTTTTTGACAAGGCAACATTTTTTCGATGGATCAACTATGGTCCCCTTGGAACGAGCTGTCAAGTAGGAGCTTTTCTGTCAAGAAGGACCGCGAGGTTAATTTTTCAAAATTGATTAAAAAATCCATTTTAAACTCTTTGTGGTCGTACAAAGGGTCATTGTACTCAGAAAAGTATGCTTTATCGCTGTAAACAATAATATCAGCAATCTAAGCTTCATTTTAGGACCCAATTTGGCCCAAAATGCACGTACGACAAGTTAGCACGACGGCGACGATATGTGGATGACAGTCGTGACTTACCCGTGGCGGGAACAGCTTTTTTTCATAAAATTATTTTTATTAGGTCCTTTTCGGTGCTGGGACCTGATTAGGACCGAGTCGGCTTTTGTAATTACATTTTTCTTAAAGCTAAGAGTAATTACAGAGGATCTTGTGACGGGAACAGCTCCGGTGGCTAAATGTCAAACTCTAATAGAGCTTTATGACGTTTCGCGTACACACACTAGCGCACCATTAGATTTTGCTGGCCGGACAAAATTTAACCTCACTTTTTTCGTGTACGTACACGCAATACATACGCACGTAGATTACTCTATTCTGACATTCACTCAAGAAGAGAAAAGTAGGAAGAAAGAGAAGAAGAATGCTGTCAAAAATGATCGAGAAATTTGTTCCTGGTGGTACGTCAGTTCGTCAGTGATATTATCGCGCAATATTGTTTGAGTTAAATAATTCAAAGTGAGTCGTTTCCCATTAACGTGCAGAGCTTTGACTAACTTTTAGCATGAGCGAACTTTGTTCAACAATCACAACACATCGTAAAGTTTAATCCTGTTTAATCAAGTCAGACACGTTTTTTTTAATTTGTTATTCTACTGAAACTAAGAAATGGAATCTTGCGAAATTTGTGCCCGACTTCCGTCAGCATCGACCGACCAGGATCACGGACCAGAAAGCGATTCTCCACAACTGGATCAATCAGCGTTGCCTCCGGAAGTGTGGGCCGAGATATTCAAGGGACTATCCGGCTGTCATCTGCTACGGGTGCGATTGGTTTGCCATCGCTGGAAGGACATCGTCGACAGCAGTTCTACCCTTTTGGCCAAATATTACGTGTTTTTCTTCTGTGACATCCACGATGAACGCAGCATCACTCTACCTCCAGCTACGAACGCACACTTTGAAAAAGTGACCATGGCAGTAGTCTGTTCATGGTGGCCATCGTTCTGTCAGCGTTTAGTCGAGCTTGAGTTTACCCGTTGCGAAATCAACGTATCAGTCTTACTGGAAATGCTTAAACAAATTCCAAATCTGAAGTGCTTGGCGCTATCCTGGGAGTATTGCGATATTGAGCCACTCGTTGATTGTTCCGTTGCGGTTGATTTCAGCCTTAACAAGCTGGAAAAGCTGAAACTTGCAGACGTCAAATCTACAGAAATTTTCAAAGTGTTTCAACAACTTTGTTGCAACCTGAAGTCGTTAAACATCACGTGGTGCTGCAATAGAGATTTTCAGCATTCGATGGAAATAGCTAAACTTGTGAAAGGATTACAGAACACTTTAGAGGAACTCACCATCAACGGCATAGACAAAGTTCTGATCGAAGTGATGAAATTCGATCAATTGAGGCTGAAGAAATTAGCGCTGTCTGAGTTACAACCAACTTCCCAGATCCCTGGTCTTATTGTCCAGTTATGCCGATTGCACCCATCGTTGGAACATCTGGATTTCATGGATAGTCGACTTTTGTTTAACAAAACGGTTGGTATTTTTTACAAATGTGTTTCATCGTTTAAACTTTCGTTTTTATTTACAGCAACTAAACGAGATGAGCCAGCTACTGTCTAATCTAAAGTTTCTGTCGTATTGTTTGGGTTCAAAACCCGAGCACGTGGATCTCACATTTTTGTCAAACATGCCCAAACTGGAGATCCTATCATTTGATGGCCGAACCATAAACAACAAATCCGTATTACCCGACTACCGTCCAAATTTGAAAGAATTACATTTGGAGGCGATATTTTTTCAAGACAACAGTTTTCAAATGTGTCTTGAAAAAATGCCAAACATTCAAGCGATACACATTGAAGGCTGCTCAATGGATAGTTGGTTGCATTTCCTGAAAGTGCTAGGTTCCCTGAAACACCTGCGAGAGCTAAAGCTGCACAACATGTTCCCCAAAGAAACGACGCGTTGCTACTTTGACGATCTGACCGCCCTGAAATCACTCATACTCTACAGTTGCAAAATGTCCCAGGATCTGCTGGCCACTCTGTTGAGCCGGTGCCCTAGCCTGCATAAACTTCACATGACGCTCGTGAAGGACGCCTTGAAAGATGATGTACGGCGAGTGATCTGCTGGAAGCTGCCGCGACTGAACGAGCTGAGGGTGACCATGTACATTGAAGTTGAGGGAGTGGAACGGGCATCGCGTACCGATATTCGTGTTGTTTTCGACTCATTGGAACAGCTGAGGAGTGCAGTTACTGAATAAATTAATTATACTCTAAAGCGCTTTGATTATTTTCTCCAAATGTTTGAAAACATTTTGTATTCGATATAATAATTGAATTAAAAATCTAGAGCCCTAAAGCTCTATGTCAATTTTCATGTACAATGGTCAAGAAAAACTCTTTGTGCCAAGGAAGGCCGCGGAGTTAACTTTTCTAAATTGATTTGAAAATCCATGTCAACCCTTTGTATTACTGTAAAAATTTATATGTTTATAAACTTAAAAAAAATAGATTTCATAAGATTTTAAAAAATACAAAATTTTAGAATTTAAAAGCTCAAAAGATTTTAAAATTCATCAATTCAGAAATTCAAAAATTAATTAACCTTATAAATTTGTAAATATTAAATCCAGAAATTCAATAAAAAAATAGAACCTGAACATCCAAAATTCAATACTCAAAAACTTATAAACTTCAACGCAAAAATTTAATAATAGGGAAAGTTAAATTAAAAATTTCGTGAAACTTTAAAACGCAGTTCTTACTCGATTATCCAAAGTCCTCGCCAAAATTTCACTTCGGATAATCGAATCACCAATTTTTTATTTTTCTCAAAGTTTGAGTCTTAAACCTAATTTTAAATTTTACAATGGTGGCAAAATTAAGGGATGTACAAACTTTAGAATTTTAGTATTGAAATAAAAGAATTTATAGATAATTCAATTATTGAATGGAAAATGAGTTTAAGTATTTTCAATTTTGTAAGTTTTATTTTAAATTTCTAAAAAAAAACATTTACCGTTTTTGTCTTCTCCACTGTGGACAGGGCCAATACGCACCTCCCCCCAAGAAAAGGGGTCAAGAAATCTCTTTACGAACAGCAGAACGAAGGAGAAGGAACGATTTCTTAGGGCTTTTCTTCACCCTCTCTGGCATGCATTTGCTGCCGCTCCTTCCGAAGTGCGTAAACCGCTAAAGGCTATAAAATTACATGATTTTATTTTTAATTTTTTAACTATATAGACCTCTTAGAACCAGTGTTTTTCAATGGTTCAATAAGGATGTTAGGATTTTACCTCCAGCGCCACCAGGTTAACCCTTCGTAGCGATGGCCCGTAGATGTTTTTAATGGTCCAATAAAGCAGTTGCAAATATTTTTTAAAGTTTATTTCGCCCCCCAAAATCAATCCAAAAAACTAACTTAATCCACCTATGTGGTCGGAGCCTTCCTTACTCATTACACTCAATGGCTGTACACAAATTTCATCTATTTTTTTAGATCCGGAATAAAAAAGTATATAAATATCACTTAAGTGGCCATATCTCGAGACAGGGTTGCCAGATCTTCAATGTTTTGGACTCGTTGGAAAGGTCTTTCGATAACCTAACCAATGAAGGGTCGGATGGTGGATCCGGACATAGTTTACATACATTAAAGTGAGATCCGGCTTCCAAAAAGCACACCAATATCACTTAAGGGGCCATATCTCGAGACAGGGTTGCCAGATCTTCAATGTTTTAGACTCGTTGGAAAGGTCTTTTGATAACCTAAGCAACGATGGGTCGGATGGTGGATTCAGACATAGTTTACATACATTTAAGTGAGATGCGGATATATGTGAAAACACATTTTTATACATAACTTTTGAACTACTTATCGAAACTTCAATCTGTATAAAACTCGATCTATGGGACCCTAAACCAAGTCGAATGCAACAGGTTCGGGTCAAATCGGTTCAGCCAGTACCGAGAAACATGAGCTAGTTTGTTGGCCACATACATACATACACACACACATACACACACACACACACACATACACACAGACATTTGTTCAGTTTTCGATTCTGAGTCGATATGTATACATGAAGGTGGGTCTACGACGTATTTTTACAAAGTTCATTTTTAGAGCAGGATTATAGCCTTACCTCAGTGAGGAAGGCACAATCAGGAGGCAAAAACTTTTTTTTTATTTCAAAATTTGAATGGAAATAATAATGTACTCAGCTAAAAGCAATTTGAAATGCATTTCCAGCGTTTAAAATAATATTTAACATGTCTGGGATCAATAAAAAAATAGTCAAAAAGTTTTTTTTTCGGCGAAAACAATAAAATGGGAAAATATACCCATTTTAATCACTCTAAGCCATTCGACCAATTCTCATCACTTTTGCCTTTTTCCGCTATTAAATAAACATTTTCATATGTACCAAAAATAAAGAGTTGCTTGCTCACTATTATTTGAGCTATTGATCACTTTGGAACAGTCAAAAACACTTTATGAAAGCTTGGATTCATGATCAAAGTGCTGATAGGCCGATAATAGAAATAGGTCGAAAAAGGGTATAATTCCCCTACTTAGATATTTAAAAAAATATGATTGAAAAACAACTGGGCAGTTGTAGTATGCAATTAAAAACACTTTTTTTATTTAAATACTAATACCATGGCTTGTTACTTCAATTTATATAATTTTTATTATATTGGGGAAGGAGGTTCAAATCACTAACACAAACAACAACTTTTTGTTATTAGTATTTTTTTTTTTTCATTAGAAAACCTTATAACTAACATAAATTCAGTAAACCTAATTCAGAGTAGTATTGATTCGCTGTGGAATAAACGTGCAAAATGACGCACAGCCCTGCTGTTTTGAAATGTTTTGACAGATCTCGACGGAGATATTCAAAATACGCCTCAAGATGTAAATACGCACCGATTCCGTTCCAAAACGCGCAATCGAGTTACGAAACTATCGTTTTGGTTCAAAATGTTTTCAACAAAACTTTTTAATAAAAGGGAGCTTTTAAGAACATTTTCCACAAGTACGGTTAGTGATAATCCTACAAACAACCTGCCTACATAAGTAACGCGCTAATTTCACCCCCAGCAATGCTTCCTCCCGAAAGCCGACCCGCGCCAGGCCGAACTGATGGCACGCAGCTTGCCGAAGCGGGCCCCATTGGAGGGGGTGCGCGACATCGTGGTCGTTTCCTCGGGGAAGGGCGGCGTCGGCAAAACCACTACCGCCGTCAACCTGGCCGTAACGCTGGCCGGCCAGGGCCAAAACGTGGGCCTGCTTGACGGGGACATCTTCGGCCCGTCGGTTCCGCTGATGATGAACGTGGCCGAGGTTCCACTGGTGGACGACCGAAACCGGATGGTGCCGCCGGTTAATTATGGAGTGAAATGGTGGGAGTTTGAATCTTGTTTGAATTTGGATTGTTTGAACAACTGTTGATTTTTTCAGCCTGTCCATGGGATTGCTAGTTGAATCTGGTCCGGTGGTTTGGCGCGGACCGCTGGTAATGTCCGCCATTCAACGACTGCTCAAAGGTGCTGTTTGGGGTCCGCTGGACATCCTGGTGGTGGACACTCCTCCCGGCACGGGTGACGTTCATCTTTCGCTCAGCCAGCACGTCCCACTTTCTGGAGTTTTACTAGTAAGCACGCCTCAAAAGGCGGCCCTCGAGGTCACCCGGAAGGGTGCGGAAATGTACCGAACGCTGAACGTGCCACTAATTGGCCTCGTTGAAAATATGAGCCACGTAATCTGTGATAACTGCGACCATAAAATCGAACTGGCCCGGAATTCCACCGAGGAAATGGCCGCGGAGTTGGGCGTGCAAGTGCTCGAGCGGATCCCAATTGAGCGAGAGGGAATGCATTGTGGCGACGCTGGAACGCCGTTCTGTTTGAAATTCCCCGAGTCAAAGTTTGCCCAATCGTACCAAAGCATAGCCGGGAAGGTGATACAGTTTTTGGAGAATAAAAGAGCGCAAAGTTAAACGAAACAAGTTTACTTTTTCTTCTTCTTGAGCTTCTTCATCTTCATGGTGGCCTTTACGTAGGCCTTCTTCTTACGCTTTTCCAGTGCCTCGGCGTACTTACGCTTGTTGTACCGCTGGAACTCGGCGTCCTCGAGCAGTTCATCCACTAGCGTCTTGGCCTTTGTCTTCTTGGTTCCGCGCTCGTTGTAAAATTCCAGCGGGGAATCAATCACCTTGCCGATCTGCGTTAAAATGAGGAAGAATTTCAATTTGAAATGCTGCGGGAATATTCTGTTAGAAGCCCACTTAAACAGGGTGACCACTCAAATCCCATTTTCAAATTTCCGACTGTTCCAGAACATTAAATATTAGAATTATTTAAAATCAAAAACTGCTCATAAAGTCAATATTAACCATCGAACAAAACTTGAATTTTAAAGAAATATCCAGTTTGATAAAACTCCAAGTTTTAACATTCATTTTATGTTTTAAGAGACAAATTCTTTGAACATAGTTCGCAATTCGCAATTTTCAGTGTAAGAACGGGTCTTGACCGATCTTATGCACCAGGTTCCCGACGAACACGCACTGCCCTTACACCTACATCTCACCCTTGCTCTGAGTCAGTACGAGCAACACGCTAGAACACGCTTTGAGTGTTCGTGCCAGGCATGCACACCTTCTTTTCCGGTTACGCATTTTAACTCGGCCGGGGGTGGTACATTACGTAGGGTTTGATGTAAGTATAAGCGCCTAACCATTTAAAGTGTGCCTATTAACTTTCACTAAAGCAATAACTGTTTTATTTTTAGTTTGAATTCAAAAACTAGTTGTTATTTCACTGTGTATTGTTTTCTCCTGAAATCTCCCCTATTGTTGAGTCGTGTTTATCTGTTGCTATTTCTTTTGTCGCGGTGTTTTGTTACAATTTTTTGTCCTAAGCATGTTATAAAAGTTTACCAAAAATACAATAGTAATATTTGTGTTAATCCTTTAACCATTCCATAAATTGAGTAAGGGCTCAAACCTCACTTGTTTGAAAAAAGGGTGAAGATTGAAAACAATAGACAGTAAAAATCAAGAATCAATAGTAAGAGAATGATGAGCGTATTTTAAAGAATAAAAATGAGAAGCTGGATGTATTAGATGTAAAATTAGACAATAGTTAATAAATAGAGATAAAAAAAAACAAGCGTAGATTACAGTAATGATAACTTATAGGACAGATAAAGAATTATTCAAATAAATAAATTCGCAATAAAATCAAAAGAGAAAAGACTAATGATAAATAGACTTGATATAACTAGTACATAGAGGAAAAGTATTTTTTTTAATGAAAAACACAAAGTTTGTTAAAGCAGTATCAATTGGTAAAAAAGAGTGGAAAAGCTTTGAGAGACAAGAGAATCAAAAGTAAGAAAAATCAAAATCAAATGATGGATATTAAATAGAAGAATCAATGAAGAAGTGAGAATCAGTAGAGCAAAATAAAAATATGAGATTGGTGGTAGCTGAGAATGAAGAGAAGAGAAACCCCTTTGTGCGATGTTTCAGGTACATCCACAGCAGTTGACTCAACATACTGCGAATCAAAACAATACCGTCTACAATCACAAATTACTTCCCTTTCCCACATTGTTGCGCCCCTTTCTTCTAGCCGTCTCGACTCTGACCCGCGGTGGTCAAAGGTTTACGATCCGTTTCCACAGGCCACCAGCTAGGTCATCATGAAAACCAAGCCAACGTGGAGGTAAGAAAATAGGACACTCGCAAGGAACCAGAGCTATACTGTTCTGATCAAGATAATTCGGATGATCTAACAGAACTACGGATGTAGTTAGTTACGCTCCTTCCAGGATGTTCCTTACGTGGACGTCAACCGAAGAGCACGCAACAAGGTCAGTGCCATTGCATGCTCTTAGGTATCAATCCTTGGCCTGCAAATTCTTTGAACATAGTTGTGAAAAAAAATAAAAAGGTCAAGAACATAGTATTAAAGTTGTAAAACATCGTATTAAAGTTGTAAAAACATCTTTTAAAAAATAAGACATTTCCGTAGTAACTTTTCTTTTTTTGCGTGTATAGGTATTTTTTACCTAAAGTATTGTTTGAAATCAAAAGTGAAAATAAAAACTCTACAAAACAAATCTAAAAAAATAGGGGAATTATACCCTTTCTAATCAAACACCTATCTTCGTCATATGGAGAGTTTGATGCTCGATTAAAGCTCCAAAAATACTATTTAGGCTATAAACTTACCAGCAACAGCGCCACCTCAAGTAAGCACGCAAATTTATGCCACTTACTGGCCAAAAAGATCAAATTTAATGCACTTTTGATCATAATTTCTATTTTGCGAGACCATTTCTCATCACTTGGTGGCACACACATCCAAACGCAAGATCAGAGGTTAACTGCTTAACGAAAGTCGCCATCAATATCTTTTCACTTGCGCTAACGATTTCAAAGCGCTTAAGATATAAAATTGCGTCCAACTACCGGCAACATGTTCTTTTGCACATTAGTTAGTCACTCACTTGAAAAATTATCCCGAAACATGTAAATAATTAGCAAGCACCATCAAAAAAACAAACGCGCCAGGTCGTTTGACGTTTCAATTTTGAATACCCATTCCAATCGAAGGCTGAAGAAAACCGAGCGAAGGCAAATAAAGAACAAAGGGTGGCCACCAACACCACCAACATGCTGGTGCAGCGCCTGTTGGAGTGAGCAAGTGCTGCCAGGAAACTTTCGCTATAAATGCTACTTTTCGTGAGTGTTCACTTAAAATTTCATCAATTTTGGCAGCACTAAGCAGACCCAAAAGAGCGCTGGAAGAAAAAAAAAAGAACTAAGCTGAAAATAGAAAAATGGGCGTGGCCCAATGCACTCGACTGATTAGAATGCATTTTTGAAATATTTTTGTTAATGCTTGTAAAAGGAATAGCATAACTTTTAATAAAAGTGAAAATAAACAGAAATGTTCACAAAAAGTTGCTCTACTCGTTGGTGTACTTGGTTTTAGTGAATTTCAAGGAACAATCCAGATTATCCAGCATCATTCAAACACGACCGCCTATTAGGCTTAAAATGGGCATATTTCCCCTACTCAAAAAAAACTAAAATTGACAAAAATTTCAGTGCAGGCTCAACTTGAGGGGAAGCATGAAGTTTGAGGTGGTCAAAAACACGTGCACTTTTAATTCTTCAAAAATGTTTAGACAGGGCTGAATGATTTTTCTCCAATGTATGTATGGAGAATTAGGGCGGTTTTCTAATATCGAAGATTAAGTTTTCCACCGAGTTTGCCCTCGATTCTAGCTTTGTGCGTAGCAAAACAGTTACCAGAGTTGATCTGAAGTTCATCTGTAGAAGGAAAAAAAATCTCTTCGATTAAATTTATTATTAAATAGGTACTTAGTTTTATTTTGTGTTTGATTATGTATTTTAGATAGATTTTGTTCTGTTTAGATTGGTTGAAGATTTGTTAAACATTATTTGGAACTTAATTACTATCATAAGGGACCATCCATAAACCACATGGACACATTTTTGATAATCTTATTTATGTTTTTAAATTACTTTAATATTTAAGAAAATATATTTTTCTTTTTTTTTGTAAATTTTTAATTTGTTTAAATTTTTTTAATTAATATTTTTTATCTCTTTATTTTTTTTGTAAACATGTTTTAATTCTTTTTTTAGTTTGTTAATTTTTTTTGTAGGTATTCCTGATTTTTTTGAAAAATATTTATAATATCTGTTGGATTTTTTTTCTGATTTCTTTTTTTTTTGTTTTATTTTTTTTAAATCTCTTTAATTACAGCCCGACTCAATTAGGAAAAACTTCACTTTTATTGACTTTCATTCACTTCGGATAAATTAAACCAATTTTTTTTGGTGGCTATTTTTGATTGTCGGATCAAGTGATTTTGTAATTTGATAGGCAAATAACTATTCTAATTTGAAAGTGTTTGAAAGTAAGAAAAAATCTTTATATTTTTAAATATTTTATGTTTTTTTACTTTGCTTACAATTGTTTTTTTTTCAAATTACTTATAATTATTTGGTTTTTTTTTTATTTTTTTCTTCCTATTTTTCTATATTTTCTAGTATGTATAAATGTTTTTTTTTTTTTAATTCTCTCACGTTTTAAATTTGTCAGTTATTTTTTATTAAAAAATATTATTTTTTAATATTTTTCGAGCTATGGTGCAAAATCTGGTTCCAGAAATATGATTCTTTTTTTTATAGTCACTTTCAGGTGATATTTTTCGGAAATTTTAACATTTGTCACTTTCAGGTGATATTTTTCGGAAATTTTAACATTTGAAATATTAAAAAAAAATTTAACATTAGTCACTTTCAGGTGATATTTTTCGGAAATTTTAACATTTGAAATATTAAATGAAGAAAAATATATTTTTATAGACCTCATCAAGAGTTATGCTCGATTTTGACATTATTTTTATTGATGAGATCAGGAAATTTCACATGAGTTTAATTTTTAACATTGAAAATCAAACCAATAGTTTACGAGATATCGTGTGTTGAAAATTACAGTCTAAGCAGTTATTAGACTACTACAAACAAACTAACTCACACAGTTTGGCAGTTTGCCTGCATTTGTTTGCAGCAACGTCATTCTGCATACCAGCGATGGAAGAATTATCATCGAAAGAAAATCTTTTGACGCTCATCAAAAGAAAAAAATAATTTAAGTGGTGCTAACAAGGTTATTCACAAAAAATCTTCTGCTGATTTATATTCTTCGAGAAGTTCGGGAGCGATTTTCTTTTGCGTGTTTCGTCTCTTCTCTCTTTCGCGGGTGAGGAAAGTTAGCAAGCGAAAATAATTTATTTGCGATTATTCTATCCCTGCTGCATACATTGTGCTTTGTTTATGAGTTCGTCCGCAAACAAGTTTGCGAGTTTGCATACTGTCGAACACGAAAAGGAGCGAATTTATTTGTTTGCTTGTCATAGTCTAATACCTCTTTTAGAAAGTTCCATACAAATAAAAAAATACATAGAAAAGTCTATTTGCAAAATTGAAGAGAATTACCCATTAGGATTAATAATATTAATATTGAGGCTACTCTTAATTTTCAAATTGACTAAAATAGTGAAAGAAACCTTACATCTAATGTTAAGGGCTAAAGACAATTTAAGTGAAATTAATTTGAAACTGTACAAAATACTACAAAAATATTGAAGAGATGGAAAATAATGTTTGAGAAAAAGGGGGAATTTCCATACAAATTCCCCCTTTTTTTCGAGCTTGGGAGTTTAGGTGTTTTAAACACGTATGATTGAGGTTCCCGACTTGAGTGGCCACCCTGCTATTAAATAGCTAACAAAAATTAAAGACTGATGAATCAATTTGGAGAACAACGCTCACCTGGAAGTACTTGGGCAGCGTTTTCATCTCGCTGCGCTTATAGAACCGCTTCGGATCCAACGCCGACCGCATCCGGATCAGCTCCAGCTCGTTTTTGGTTTCCTCCGTCATCTCGGGCGCCGCCAGGTTGAACCAGTTGCCACCCTTCGTCTTGGCGCGCTCTTTCTGGGGAAAATGAGAAAAAAATGTTTGTTTTTAAATTATCTTCAATTTTTCTCTGAGAAAACTAGTTTAAATCTTCTACAAATCAGATTACTAAAGAGACATCACGTGTCCCAGCCGTGCTACCTGTCCCGTAACCCGGTTCCTTTATCAAAATGTCCCTTTGAAGAAAAACAAAATGTCCGCACAAGAAAACGCGGCAAAGATCTTCAAACTTCAAATCTTCACCTTTTAATTCTCTCGGCGGTGAGTTGGAAACCGTCAGGAGACAGTGTTGCTCCCCAAGTACCAGAACAATCCGCGCAGGGAATGTCCTCGTCCCAGAACGGGAACTAACTGTCCCGCAACATGGCCCCAAACACCGTTCAATGTCCCGCAGGCCTTACAATGGAACCCATCAACTTGAGGTCGAACCATTAAGATTACTGCGGGAGGGACCGGAACCGGATTGAGTCGAGTCGGAACAGGCGCGGCAGCTTGGGGACGCTTTCAGGTGTCGAATAAACATCATGGTGAACCATTCAGGTAGATTTTATACGTTTCTATAAGAAAGTTTCTCACCCGACTTTGCTCCTTAATCTGGCGATCGGTCATCGAAAGGGTGGCCAAGTTCTTCTGCTTTTCGGTGGCCGGCGTCACAACGGCCGTCTTCATGTGTGCGTCCACGTCGGTGAGGGCCAGCTCCTTCACGGAAACGGCTTCCATCCGGGAGCTGTAGCGGGCCTTACGAAGCAGTGTTGATTCTTTTGACGCATTCAAATCTTCGCGGAACAAAAGTTCCGTGCCTCGTTTGGCCTTTGAACTGGACGGCGTAGCGGCGGGTGACGTGCCGAGGATCTCGAAGATGTCCTTGCTGGGTGGGGGGAGGCCTGAGATCGTAAACGTTTAAAATTCTCGCAATAATTTTAAAACACTTCCGTGAAACTAACCTCCATAATCGTCGTCATCTTCTTCGTCCTCGTCGCTGTCTTCCTGGGATGTTGGCTTCTTGCTGGAGGGTAGAAGAACCGGTCGGAAGGTTTCACTGCAGTCGGCAGTACCGGCTCCGGCGGTGTCTATCGTGAAAAGATCCATCGTTGAGTCTGGAACGAACGAGGAAAGCTGCAGTACCTCGATCCAACTTCAACGCGTGTTTTTGTTTTTGGGTTGTTTATGCTTTGATTGTGTGCGTGAGGTAGGAGATTGACAGCTGCGGGCTTGGTAGCGAAAGCGCAGTGTTGCCAAGCTGAACATGGAAATTCAAGCAAAAGAATTTAGTCGGGCCAATTTGTAATATATTATTTAAGTTTTAAGAATAAACATAAACAATGTGGATTTGTAAACAAACAGCACATTTCCAGAGTTTTTTTTTTTAAAAGGACCAATAAACTATTGTCCCTCATATGTTTATAGGACCTAATAAAAAAAAAACTCTAGATTTGTATTAGGGACCTACATAGGGAAATGAAATGTTTTGGGAGAAATTTCAAACAATCAAAGTCAGTATAGTTATCTAGGTCCGCTCTCACGCACACCATTTGTTTTGCTGGCCGGTACAAAATTTAACCTCAATCTTTTCCGTGTACGTACATGCAATACATACGCACGTAGATAACTCTATCAAATTTAAGGTTGAAAAACTTGTAGTTTTTCTTTGGTGCTGGCAGGATTTTCCAAAACAAATTGAATAGGTCCTATAAACATATTAAAGACAATAGTTTATCCAGGGTTTTCAGCGTAAATGGCGTTCGAATGGTGAACGCCCGAAATGTCAAAATCACGCAGTGGTACCAACATTACGAAAAAAGTGTGCCATGGCATGACAGCCGCTTTTTTTTCTAATGTTGGTGCTACTGCGCGATTTCGACATTTCGGACGTTCAACATTCGAACGCCATCTTCGCTTAAAAACCTGGATAGAACCTCTTAAAAAAAACTCTAGAATTTGTATAATAAAAAAATAGCAAATTAAAAAAATCAAAGAATTTCTTAGGTCAAAAATTTAAACAGAAATTTGCAAAAGAAAAAAAATAAGGTTTTAAATCTCAAAATTTCTCATACACTTTTCCCTTGAAAACTAGACATTTCGACGCCAACATTTCAAAAAGCATCATGTACAAACCATGCGTTTTGAAAAAAAACGCATTTGAATGTTGAGCATCCATTATCAATTCCCATCCCAAGATGTTCTAATGATAACAAACGATGAAAAACGTTGCTTTCATTGATACTTAATCATCCAAATTCAATAAAACATTATATCCGTAATTTTATTTGAGAAAAACAAACATAACTTCTTTTGAAATCACCAACGTCTATATCACCCTGCTGTCATTGAGGGGGACGCTTTGTTATGATTCGTTTTTCTTCGCCAAATGTACATGGCGCTTTGTTCATGTTCCTTTTTTTTCGTCACGAGGTTCATGTAGTCTTTTGTTAAACAGGTTGACAGGGCTATATAAACAGGGACTGCTGATGCTGCTGATGGCAGAGATTTTGTTTATGTTACTTTATTTAAAATCATGATTGAACAGACTTTACTGGAGTAACTTTTGCTCATTTTTGGTGGAGAGGTAGGTTATTAGGAGTACTTTCAGAATATGCAATAACCCAGAAAGTGTCAAAATGTACATGATGCCTTTTGAAATGTTACCGTCGATTTTTAAGATAAGATATTTCAAGTTTAAAGATAAATAATAATAAAATCAATAAAATAAAATAAAAAAACAAAGTAACACAATAATTTATAAGAAACCAATACTTTAAAAAACAGTATTGGATTTTTATTGATTGTAGCTAGATATATTTCCAAAACAAATAGAATATTCTAAATCTTAAAAAAAATAAAAAAAAATCAATAATTCTAGAGTTTTTTTCTGAATAGGTCCTATAAACATATTAAAGACAATAGATTATAGAACCTCTTGAAAAAAAAAAACTCTAGAATTTGAATAATAAAAAAAAGCAAATTAAATAAAATTAAAGAATTTCTTAGGTCAAAAATTTAAACAGAAATTTACAAAATAAATAAAAATAAGGCTTTGAATCCTAGTTTGAATCTCAAAATTTCTCATACACCTTTCCCTTGAAAACTAGACATTTTCAAGATAAAATATTTCGAGTTTAAAGAAAAATACCTAATGCAATGTGACGCTTAAAATTTGGCTTGCGCTTTTTCGAGATACAGAGAAACCTCTTTTTACGCGGTGGCGTTACGCTTTTTGTTTCGTAGATTTCTCTTAAACCATACAATATTTTTGCAAGCTTCAAAAAGCGTTTTGTAGATCTAGACAAAACCTACAAATTGCTTTAAAAACATTGCAAAAACGTTGCATCGTTCCAATAGACAAATCAGAAACGCACCGCGTAAAAAGAGGTTTCACTGTATTTAAGTTTTATAATTGCATCTTTTTTAACATTAAAATGGCTGCAACTTTAGATCCTTAAGTCCTAATTGACTTGCCAAAAAACAAAAATGTTTGTTTTTTAGAGCTCTAAAAGTGCTCCCAACACTAGTCCCAACACCACTTTTCTCAAAAACTTTACCCAGAATTGATACGTTCAAAAAACTGATTTTTGCAGGTTCGCTCAGATGCTTTCTCTAAATTTGGTCGTAGAATGCGTAGATTGCGAGATAAAATGTTTATGTCTTCAACAAAGTTGCTTGGATTAGCAAGACCAACAACTTCGCCAACAACTTACTAAAAGACAAAAAATCCCAAAAATATTCCTGAAAAGCTTGATTTTCAAAAGCACCATAATCGTGAACCACCCTAATTTTCAACCAAATCAAAAGTTGCTCCTTTCTATTTGCAACAACTCTTCTGAAGACACCAAAGCTCCAAAAAATCAAATTTTTTCGGAAAATAAATTTTCCACTTAATTTTGCGATCTGGACCATACATTGTGCAATGATTGTAAACATTCACTGACGTGAGAAGGATTAACTGTTGGTTTAAAAAACCACATTGGGGAATTAACTTTGTTTTGCTTGAAATCTTTACGGCTGTGCTTTTGTGCCCTTTTCAAATTGTTGCCTCTCTTGATAAATTACAGACATTTTGGTCAGCGTTGCACATACTTCTGCAACTCGGTTACCAAGAACTCTGCCCTCATCTTTGCAAAGGTCGTAAAGTCGACCGCCTGACCAACGGTTTCCCTAACAAACACAATCAAAATAATCCGTTTTGCGAGAGCGAGGTGGGGGCACAAAAAAACAGAACGAGAGAGAATTTCGCTAGCGCGCGCTTGTGTGTGCGTGTGAGCTGCGACGACACACTGCGCTGCTCGCTTCTCGCTCTCTACTCGCAACGCGCGGCTACCAAACCAGCCTGCTCTCTCTTGCTCTTGTGTAAAAGATTGAAGAGTGCAGAACAGTCGAAGTTTGTTCGTTGCCTGCGAAGAAGGAACAGCAAAAAAGCGCCTCTTTTTCTCTTTGCTGTCTCAGTCGTGTCTCGGTGGCCGCCATTAAAGCGAGACAGAAAATTGTGTGTGCCCCACGGAAAGTGTGTGTTATTTTGGCCTGACCCAAGTGCTTGCGTGAAACATTCGTCGAAAAGTGCGAACCCCGCCGGAACCTGCTACGGACCGGACCCGGCCCGAACCCCTCCCGGATTGAGGCCCCGCAGCTGTGGTCGATCCCAGGTGAAAAAATGATTCCCTCCCCGCCAGCTGCCATCTTGGTCTTTCGCTGCTGGCTTGCTGTGCTGTGACACGGCGTCTCGCTCGAATTTTTCCATCGCCTTCTGGTTTTTGGGATTGGCGGGATGTTCTGTTTTTGACAGTTCCTATTTTTTTGGAAATTATTGTGGGAAAATCGAATAAATTTTATTGCATTAAAATTTTCGATTTTTTTGTGAACGAAACCGAGCTTGGCTCGAAAAATTTGATTCAAATTTTCGCTCCGATTTGGTTCGTGGCCAGTCTGAGGGTATGTTTGTATGTGTGCTTGGGCTACTTAGCATATTTTTGTAAAGGGTCTAGTCTAAATTAGTAAAACTTTTGCACATTTAAACGCTGAAATTTTATTTTTTAAATAGTAATACATTATTTCTGACAAAGAACTTTGTCTTAAAGTTCTATCTGCGGTATTAATCCAAAATTTTTGAAGATGTCGCGCGTTCCCATCGCATGCCCTTGAGGTGGCATTCTAGGTACTTGAATCTTACGTCCCAAGCAGATATGATGTCCGCAACGCAATAGTTTTCTGTCAAACATACGAGAATTTCCCCTTTAAACGCTGAAAGATAGTCTCTGGAGGATTTAGTGTCGATCAGACTTTTACGGAGTGACCACACAAGTCGGGAATTCGTCAAAATCCGGAAAAAATCGAGAATTCGTGAATTTTTGTCAAAAAGTCAGGAATCCAAGCATACTAAGTCTTGATTAAAAAATATTTTCTAACTCTTGAATAGATTTGTAATTTTCAAATTGATTTCACTCAATCATTAAATTATTCCACTCTCGTAACTTACTTAAGAAAACTCAGGTTCCTTTAACAAAAAAAAAAAATAAAATCCAATCGTTCTTAGTTCTGAATGAAAGAATGGAAAAAAAACTTATTTACGTTTGAAAACATGGCGAAAATATTAACATTGCAATAAAAATAAATCTCAGAAATTTTAATTTTTGCAAATATATTTAACCCTCCACTGCCTATTTTTTTATTTTTCCCGTGTCATTTTGAGCAACTGGAATTTTGAGCAACTTTTGTTTTTTATGTTTTTCTTGTTTAATTTTTTGTATTTTAATTAGCATATCTTGTTAAGTTTATGTTTGTTTTTGGTAGTATTATTATACTTATTATACCACCTCCAGAGCCGTACCTTGGGTCCACGGCGCCCTTGGCGAATTTTATATTCTAGGTAATTAGTTTTTGCACAAAGCAAACCTATTTTCAACCTAAAATATTCATATAAAATATAATATATAATATATTTGTTTAAATTTAAAAAGTTAACAACACCGGTTAGGCTAAAACTAAAAAAGTGATGTTCAGAACTGCTTGTGTGCTCTGATAATATTGGTCTTATTGGTGAAAATTTACAGCAGTTTTTCCTATTTTAAAACTATAGTATTTTGGAAAAGAACATGTAAATTTTAATGTACGAATTGCTTAAAAGGTAAAATCGAGCGTCCCTTCTTTGATGAAAAAATAAATTTAGCATTAAGTATGAATTTTCAAAAACACTTCGATTGAAATTTTCATAGAATTGATTGTGGCGCCCCTAAATATTTTTTTTATATTTTAAACCAAATTATCTAGTTATTTGTAGTTCTACTTTATAATTTGGCGCCCTTTCTGTTTCAAATACCTAATGGGGATGTTATAACTGACATGCACATTTTGTACAATCATCGATTTCGGCGCCCCCCAAGGGCTGGCGCCCTTGGCGGTCGCCAACTGCGCCAACCCCTAGGTACGGCGCTGACCACCTCTTATCATAACATTTTGCCTATCTAATTTTTATTTTTTTTCCAGACACTTTTCCAATATTTTCTTTGTTTTTCACATTTTTTGCTATAAAATGGCACCATTATCATTTAAATTGTAGAAAAGTGCGTAGAGGCATAGTCTGGGACACTTAAAAAATTACTGCTTTTTACTTAAAATATAGAAAATGCCCCGCCAAAGTTAACCCCTAAAAAAATTACATTCTTAAAAACATTGCCTAAGTCACATAAAACAAGTCAATGTTCCAACCCTAAAACTTTCTAAAATTTAATTTTGAGAGTTTTTCTTTCCAATGCCTTTTAAAGATCAAAAATTGGTTGAAAAATTGATTTTTGGTGATTTTTCAGATCGAAGCCCTTCTAGAGGCGCGGTTAGGTTGTAGAGGGTTAAAGAATTTGTCTCATCACACATTTTGAACAAAATAAGAGGTAAAAAAATGGAATCCTGTGAAACTGATTTTTTTATTGACAAAAAAGTGAAATACTGAAAACAAGACAAATCAACATTGAGTAACGCAAAATAGCAGAGTTTTTAAATCATTGGCACCAAATTTCCATCGCACTACCTTTTGAGACGACAAATTATTGAAAAACATGTCATGCGAAAGTTCAATAATTGAAGGGGTCGTACCGCCCCTCCGTCACGTAACATCAAAAAACGAACCATGGATTCGTGATGAGGGACAAAAGTACAAAGTTTCACGCCAATCGAAGACTGCTGTGAAGAATGATCCTACTCTGAATCAAAATTGAAGTTTTTTTTAATTTGTTGTTAAGTTTCTGTAGTTTTTGAAAATTGTCATTGGTTTTACGTTATTTAGATTTTTGTTTTTGATTCTTGATATTTATTTACTTTTTTATAATGAGTTTTTGTTTGAAATCATTTTCAAAATAAGAAATGAATATTATTTGAGTTTCTGGAAATGTCGGGAATTTGAAAATGGGATTGGAGTGGTCATCCTGTCATTTGTTTAACATCCGGATATTTGTGAAAACACATGTGTATACATAACTTTTGAACTTCTTATCGAAACTTAAATTTTGTTGGAACTCGATCTATGGGACCCTAAACCGAGTCAAATGCGGCCGGTTTGGCCTAAATCGGCTCAGCCAGTGCTGAGAAAACTGAGTGACAATTTTGGTAACACACAGACAGACAGATATTTGTTCAGTTTTCGATTCTGAGTCAATAGGTATACGTGAAGGTCGGTCTATGAGCTTTATGTAAAAATTTCATTTTTAGAGCAGGATTATAGCCTTATTTTAGTGATAGACATAAACGTGAATGCGGCCAGCCCTGTTGCTTAGTGTTTACCCCAGCTATGATTCGTTAAATTGTATTGAGCTTTAGCAAGGAGCCGAACAATGCGAAGAGTTAGAACCGTTAACTCAAGCTTATCTGATATAATCGCACAAATTGCATACGCCCTTTGCAATAGTAAAACGTCTAAAAGTTTCTCTTTCTTCGTACCGACACAAATGCATATGGTGTTGTGTCATCTCTTTCTACGGGCAGAGGCCGTGTGCTGCCTTTTTTCGCAGTGCCCCGCCATGTGTTGGTGTCGGATCGTTTCGCTCACACACCTCTATGCGCGCGAGAGTGTGTATTTATAGCTAAAGAGAGAGAGAGCGCATCTACCCGCTTCTCTCTCACTCGCTCTCTGCACTTTATCTCTCGTACTCGTTTATTGGACACATCCCGTCGCACTTTTTTCGAAGCGAATTTTGAGGGAAAAAGTGCGCAAAGACGCTACCAACCGAAAAAGTTTTGCTTTGTGTGTTTCGTTCAAAGTAGGCTTTCGTCCATCTCACTTTCCACAGCTTGTTGTGTTGTTGCTTCTTCTCTTTCTGAGCGCGGTTCGTCCTGTCGTCTGTTTTTGCGCGCTCGTGGAATCTCTGGAGAGGTGAGATGGAATGTTGCGACAGGTATAGATTATTGTGTGTGCGAGATGGTCTTTTGTTTTATTTTTGTTCCGATCTTCCATTCAGGATTTTTTTTTGTTGGTTAGTTCTCTTCAGATAGTAAATTGTTTACTTATTAACGAAACCTGCTCTGTCGCGCTCGGCTGAGAATAAAAGAGAAACCGTTTCGCGCCCTCAATCGTTTGATCAGCTGTCTCTCGCTAGTCGCTGTCGTGGTATTGGGCAAGGTGAAATCGAACTAAAAACGATTTTGGACCCCTTTTTTGCTGTTAGTAGGCGCAGCAGACTAATAACCCCTTCACCAACTGCTGCCAACTGTGTTTACATTCACTTTTTGATGTTTGCTTTGGTTTGAGTTCAATATTCTAATCGTGCGACGACTATTGGCCTACTTTGGTGGACTTGTTTTTCATAATGGTCGCATGCACACTGTTGCAATTTCACTTGAGTATGCTGGCGCGATTGGTTAACCTCTTGAAGACCATGCAATTATTGTAAGCAGCCGATATCAACTGTCAAATTGAATTACCGAGCTGTTAAGCTAAGTGCCGGCTTCATAGGGTTGGGCAAGATGCAGAATCATGTGATAGATTGGGATCCGATCAACGACCGGATGTGTAGATTGAGGATTAAAGGGCCGTTTCTTTAATTATCATATCTTCAACGTACCTTGCTCACACGAGGAATCATCCGATGCCGAGAAGGAAGCGTTCGACGCAAAGCTGGAACATAGACAGTTGCCTGCAGAAGGACTTGAAGTTTGCACCGCATCGGAAGGGAGGAGATGTACAAGCTGGTGATGGGGTCGAGTGACGGTACGGAGCACGATTTTCCCTGGAAAGACATCCACAAAGCACGTGGTTTTGTGCTTTTGACCGCTGTCAGTCGATCCAATTCAAAAAGCTGTTTTTAATATGCTGGAAGCTAGGCAGTAATTCCAAGTAATTCTTATTAATTTTGAGCTAATCCGTGTAGTTTCTGGTAATCCCAAGTAATACTGGGAAATCAAAAGTAATCCTTAACATATTGCCAGTAATTCTGGTAATTCCATTCAGACTGGTCAGTAATCCTTGATGCTGGAAACCCCTTGGGTCGCCCCTTATAGCCACGAGACCTGTACGTACAAACCCCTTTAAAGTAATCGAGCAGAAGGTGCTACAAACGATCTACGGTGGAGTACGTACAGCTCGGAACGAGAGGCATTATAAATTGAAGTATTCTAAAGAATACCTTGTCTTGCAGCTTTCTCTAGCTAACCCGGTACCGCAAACGGCCCGAAAATTGAGTCGTCGGCGGGAGCGGCCTTCACGGGGCCCATCATGTTCACCACGAACAACATCCAGACGGGCACGCCCGTCGGGATCCAGTACCAGACGGCGGGCGACGTCAACAAGCAGGTCAAGATCGACGCGATGAAGGCGACCCAGCAGACGCCCGAGTTCTCGACGTTCTACGCCAACGTGAACATGATCCAGAAGCTGACGCCGACGTCGCAGGCGCTCAGCACGGTGAACCTGGCCCAGCTGGCGGACGACACGAAGACGGTGCAGTATCTGCAGCCGTTCAGCTACGCGAACTGCGCGCTGGTCAATCAGATCCCGAACGGCGTGACCGGTATCACGGTGGACGGACGGCAGCTGGTGGTGAACAAACCCATCACGGTAGGTTTATTCGTTGGAGGTCGCTTGATGGGGTCAGAGCGTGTGTACAGCGTACCTTTCTCTCTGTAGTCCTTCCAGAACACCATCTCCAACATCAGCTTCAAGTGCGACGTGTGCGGGTTGATGTTCAACCACCTGACGCTGCTGAACCACCACAAGCGGACGCACAACCAGGACGGCGAGAGCACGTCGGACGCGATTACGGTGGTGACGCAGCCCCAGAACCTGGTCCAGGCCCAGAACATCATCTCCGAGACCGGGCAGAACCTGGGCCAGATTCAGATCGTGGCGACCGAAGCGCTGGACCCGGCGCCGCAACAGCAACATCTTGAACAGCAGCAGCAGCAGGCTCAGCAACAGGCCCAACAGCAAGCTCAACAGCAGGCTCAGCAGCAAGCCCAGCAACAACAGCAGCAGCAGCAACAACAGCATCAACAGGTGGTCCAGATATCGCACATCAAGGATAAGATCCAAAAGTGCATCACCTGCGGAGGTCCCATCCAGAACAACCCGAAGCGCAAAGGTCCCAAGCTGATTCGCTGCGAGTCTTGCATCAACAACGACAACGCCCACAATGTCAACAGACGTAGGTTCTTCAGCAAGTTCTTGCTGTTCAAATGTGTACTAACAACATCCCATCCCGTATCAAAACAGCTACCCAAATCTTCGTCGCCCCGGACGGTGACATCAAGTTCGAGATTGGCGAAATTCCCAACACGTCCAACAGCAACTCGTCGATCGATTCGCTGATGCCGACGCAGATCACCACGATCAAAACGGAACACATCCAACAGCAGCAGCAGCAGCAACAGCAACAACAGATCCAGATCCAAGCTCCGGCGCCTTCGCACCCGGTCAAGAAGCGCAACCTGGCCACGGTGACCAAGTGCAACAAGTGCAACGGCTCCGGCGTCATCATCGTCGGCGGCAAGAAGCAGCACCTGGCGGCGGCGGCGGCAGCGGCCTCGTCCAGTCCAGCCGCGTCCATGCACCAGCACCAGCAAACGTAAGCAGAAGCAGAGCTCTCTTGCAAAACACTCATAGTCTCGCACCTAATCATTGTCCACACACTGTCCACCACGCCACGTGTAACGACCCAGGCCATGTGAGAGATGCAATAAAGACTCTAAGAAACCCCAAAAAAACCCCAAACCAATCCGTGCCTATCATTCACCCTCGGTTCCGACGTTTTTTTTTCTTCTGTTTTTATCTGTTGTTGCAGGCAGGAGAAACCGTTTACGTGCAATACGTGCGGCGGTCGGTTCTCGCGGTATTCGAGTCTCTGGTCGCACAAGAAGCTGCACTCGGGCGAAAAAAATTACAAGTGCAACGTGTGCGGGATCGCGTTCGCGAAGGCGGTGTACCTGAAAAATCACACCCGGATACACACCGGCGAGAAGCCGTACAAGTAAGTGTTTGAAGCTTTGAATTTATAGGGAACGTTGAAATCTGCGTTTTTGGCAGCTGTTCATACAAAAAAAAAAAAAATGCAATTATAATATTCGAAAAACTGTATCTTTGGTCTAAACAATGAAATTAGGAAAATTATCCTTTTGTAGGCCTCTTCAAAAGAAATGATTGATTTTAAAATTATTATTTTTTTAAAAATCAGAGAATTTATAAAAGTTTCATTTTCAAACATTGAAAATCTAATCAATAGTTTCCGAGATATCGTCAGTTGAAAATTACAGGCTTATTATGCTATTCGGTAAAACTCATTTTCAGCGATTAAAATTCATTGTGAGGCTGGCTACTAATTGCCCGATTTTTTTTAAGTCTCAGAGAGAAATTTGTGGAAAATTCTCTCAGCTTTTCAAAAATATTTTTCTCAAAAATGTTATTAGAAAGAAGCTTTAATTTCAAAACGGTACATTTTGTAAAAAATAAAAAAAATGGTCAAGTAGGAATTTACTTTTCGATCGCAAATTTGATTTTGCTTAAAAAATTGATGTTTTAATCTTTTTTTGTCCATGTTTTCAATATTTTCCAAAAAAACACGATTTTTTCAAAAATTATATCTCCTAAACCAGATTTTTTTTCAAGACCTTCCTGCACTATGGCAAAGAAGAAGTCTTTTTTGTCCCCTAAAATATATAAACCACATCAAAATTAAAAATTGCGTAATTTGGGAATTTAACGTTTAGTGAGAAAATTCTCTCAGCTTATCAAAAATATGTTTCTCAGGGGTGTAAAACAATGATGTTTTAATTTTTTCTTGTCCAGGGTTTCGATATTTTCCTAAAAACACGATTTTTTCAAAAACAAAATTTCTCCTTAACCTGATTTTGCACTATGGCAAAAAAGATGTCTTTTTTGTTCCCAAAAACAAATAAAAAAAAAATCGAAAATAAAAAAAATACGTATTTTGGGAATTTAACTTTTAATGACGATAAAAAAGTTAAATAAAAAAAAAATCCCTGTACCTATTTGTTCTAAGAAATCCTAATCTTAACTTACAACTTTGCCGAAAACACCAAATCGATCAGAAAATCCTTCTCAAGATACAGAATTTCATACTCAAGATACAGAATTTGCATGACCAGCCCCCAAAAATGAATGGAGGCTTGTATGGAAAAACTTAATTTGAATATTCTTTTTACATGGAAAATTCGTGGACAAAGTTTCATCCAAATAAAAAAAAAATACAGTGAAAAGCCTATTTGCAAGATCGTCGAGAACCACTCAAATCTGAAAATTCAGAAATTTAAAAATTTAAAAATCCATCAATTTAAAAATCAAAAACATAAAATACAAAAACATGCAAAATCTAAAAAAAATAATGAAATGAACTTAAATTGTTGTTCGAAAAAAAAAAACACAAAAAAAAATCAATTCAATGAACTTGAATTGCTGTTAAAATAAATCTACAATCAAAAATTTCAAAACCTTGAAATTAAAAAAAAAGAATCAAAAATTTAGAATTTTAAAAACAACTTGAAAAATCTGAAAACTTGATTTTTTTCTTCAGTTCTTAAATGCAAAAACAATAAAATTTAAAAATAATAATGTAAAAATGCATTTAAAAATTTGTTTTTTTTTTAATTAGAAAATCTGGGGACTTCAAAAATGTAAATACAGTTACTCGAATTTACTAGATCAAACGAAATCATAGCCAAAAATTATCTAATCCAGTTTTTTCTTGTTTTTTTTTTCAAAATTTGGATCTTTACTCTAAAAGTTATTCAATTTTTATAATTTAAGATGGTGGCAAGAATTGCGGCGCATTAGAAGAATTTCAAAAATTTTAATAATTTCAAAAATTTTAAAAATTTCAAGAATTTTAAAAATTTCAAGAATTAAAAAAAAATCAAAATTATAAGAATTTCAAGAATTTCAAAATTTCTAAGATTTTTTTTTTAAGAATTTCAAGAATTTCAAGAATTTAAAAATCTATAAATTTTAAAATTGAAGAATTTCAGAATTATGACAAAAAAAAGAAGAAGAAAAAAAGCTATTGAGTAAATTGAAAATTGAACAATGAGAATTTAAAAAAAAACAGAGTCAAAGATTTTAAGATTTCAAGAATTTCAAGAATTTTAAAAATTACAAAAATTACAAGAATTTCAAGAATTTCAAGAATTTTAAGAATTTCAAGAATTTCAAGAATTTCAAGAATTTCAAGAATTTCAAGAATTTCAAGAATTTCAAGAATTTCAAGAATTTCAAGAATTTCAAGAATTTCAAGAATTTTAAGAATTTTAAGAATTTTAAGAATTTGAAGAATTTTAAGAATTTCAAGAATTTCAAGAATTTCAAGAATTTCAAGAGATTCAAGAATTTAAAGAATTTCAAAAATTTCAAAAATTTTAAGAATTTCAAGATTTTTAAGAATTTTAAGAATTTCAAGAATTTCAAGAATTTCAAGAATTTTAAGAATTTTAAGAATTCCAAGAATTTCAAGAATTTCATGAGTTTAACCCACCGGAGGTCTCGTACGTGTACTTTGTACACAGTTTGTAAAGGCACTTGTAAGAAAGGCGAAAACACGCGATTAAGAATTTAAGAATCTATGAATTAAAAAAAAAAAAAGAATTTAAGAATTATGACAATTCTGTACAGACTGTAAACAATTGCCCTGCACAGTCGTGGATGTTCGCCGTATGGTTGCCATTAAAGTTCGCGCATTTGACGCGCGGCTTATGCTTTAAACAAAACAAAACAAAGAGATTAGGAAATGAATAATGAAATTAATTCGATAGGATCTCAATGAGTTTTTTCTAAGCGTAAATTATTCTAACTTCTACGCTCTTTCTCCACAGATGTGGCACCTGTGGAATGCAGTTTTCGCAGTCCCCTCACTTGAAAAATCACGAGCGAACGCACAGCGGTGAGAAACCGTACGTTTGCGAGGTAAGCACAATAAATTAAGCTTAAATTACGCGGAATGATAACTCTTTGTAATTCTTCAGGTTTGCGACAAAGGATTCGCCCGGCACGCCACCCTCTGGAACCATCGGCGCATCCACACCGGTGAGAAGCCCTACAAGTGCAACCGGTGCCAGTCGGCGTTCAGCCAGGCAGCCCACTTGAAGAACCACGAAAAGGTTTGTGTTTTTAGTAAACGACTTTGAACATCCGTTTGATAACGCAATTTTTATCCTAATTTCATAGGTTCATTCCGGTCTGAAACCGTTCAAGTGCGACATCTGTTCGGCAGCGTTTGCCGATCGGTTCGCGCTCAAGCGACATCGTGGCATTCACGAGAAATATGGTAAGCTGATTTGACCCCTTTGTCTTGAAGTTTTGAATAACTCAGCATTTTTATTCACGTTTTCACAGGCCAAACCGCGCCACTGCATGGTCAGATCGTCCACAAGGAGGAAATCATCGAGATGGACGAGAAGTCGCGCGAGGTCATCATCGGCGCGATGTAAAGAGTGTAACGGTCGATTCCGTTGCCTCGAAAGTAGTGATTAACTAGTTGTCGATATAGATTGTCTCTTTTTAAACAAAAAAAAATCGGTAAAACTAAACATTATTGTGTTCACTCAGGAATTCAGTGAACCCGTTCGATCGTCAAGTTTGCGCTCGAGCAGCAAACGGCGTAGCCTAGATGGAAGCCATATTTAAAACAAGAAATCTTTACGTTTCGTTTTTTCGTCGTAGTTAATCTTATTAGTTCTTACAAAATTGCGCTAGGGATAGAAGATATTTTTTAAATTAAATGATTAAAAGAAAACCTATTAATCTGGACTATTTTGTGATAGTTCTGTTCGAAGGAAACCTTCAAAACTTGTAAAAATTTGTGAAACGCATCCACGCAATTCTAGAAGAAATTGATTTATATACACAAAAAGACGCAAATGTAATAGTATATCAACTTTGTACATAAGGTTTAAATGTATTATGGAATAAAAAAATCTTCAAATTTTGGCGCCATAATCGAATGATTATTCTTATTTTACTCATCACCACAAATGCAGGAAATCACCAATAGAAACTAACAATCAACTAAAACAAACAACATTTTTATTACTTTCCTCCCTCCGTAAATGCCCATGTTTGGCCCCTCGTACAAATTATGCGTATGTTTATAGCTAGTTAAAAGAAAGTGCAGCACGAATTGCACTTGAATTTCGTTTTATCAATCAGTTCAATTGTGTACAGAGAAAAATAAAAACCCTTTTACCACATAAGAGTAAGCGCGAACGGCACCCTGTTTGTTCTGTTGTTTTGAGAGTAAGTGTACTATAAATGGCAGTAAGTTTCGGAAAATAAAGTTGACCACATCAAACGAAAGTGTGTTTCATTTATTTCTAATTAAGTTAGATCTTTCTATTTATTTCTTTTTAGAGAAAAAATCATTTCCCTTGAAATCTGAATTTTGAATACACTCCATTCTTGATTTCCGAAGGCTCTGGAAACATGTTTTTAAATGCACCGTCAAAATGAGTTCTAAATCAGGGGTGCTCAAAGTTTTTCGCTGCTGGGCCAGATTTGAAGCTAAAACGAGCTTGCGGGCTAAATATATAATTTTAATTTTAAAGAATTTAAAATACATCTATCACTTGAATTTTATTTTGTTTATTTCCCAACAATCAGGGCGAGGGACAAAAGTTTTTGTCCCTCGACTCTAGTAAAAGAAATATATAAAATGAAATTACAAAATTTTCAACATTTCAATGAAAAATTGCAAGAAAATGTTTCATACACCCATATAGTTGATTTGCAATCATAATTTTCAAAAAATGTAAAGTTCGACGAAGCAGAAAACCATTATTTATTTTTTTTATGGATCCGAAAATTCTAATTCTAAAAATGGTACACTCAAACCCCGATGGTTTGACACCAACTGTTGTCAAACGAACGGGGTCTCTTTATAGTTTGACACCCCTTTTACACGGAGTTCACACAAACTACCAAACGTTTGTTTTGATAGTGTGCGTGAGCGCCGTGTAAAAAGTGACAGTTTGTCACTTTTTAGTTTGACTTTGACCAACTAACGGGGTACAAATTAAAAAAGTGTGCAACCAGCGGGGGTTGAGTGTATTCAAATTAATTTCAGCTGATGGCACTGAAATTTCCATTCCATCTTTGAAAAATATGCTTTGTCTCTGATTTTTTGAGCCGAGCTTGAAGAGGGGTTTAGGGTCTGGGTGACAAAAGCTTTGTAAAATATTTGCAACAGCCTTATTCCTCCGATTTCTACATTTTGTCTGCGTAAATCAGATGATAGGTAATCAGATTCGTTATCCAACTGTCATGAGTTCGAATACCGAGGTAGAAGGTTAAAGTGTTTATAAAGAAGTTCAATCGATTTTTAGATCAATATAAAATACTTACATTTTAGCTATTTTACAGTTTTCTTCCTAAGTCAAATTTTATTTTAACGTTTCATATACATTTCCAAAACTGCTTCATGAAAATTATGAAGATTTTACTAGTTTCAGTAACATTGAAAAGTGTAAAATTATTTTAATTGGAAAGAGTTATGAAAAAATAAAAAAAATATTGGCATTACCATTGTAGGGATTATGGGTTGCAGGATTGAATATGTAATAAATTATTAAATGAGTATTTATTATAAGATTGATATAATCCATAAATAAGATTTAAGAGCGCAACAAAAAGTGCGCACCTTCATGAATATTACCTTGTTGGCATACAGATTGCGGATTTAGTGCGAGAGCGCGCTAGCGAGCTGCGAGCAGGTTTGCCAGGTTGCCAGATAAATCTGGGAATGCCAGATTTTTCAAGTGTCAGCCAGAATAAAGATTCATCCTTCTCAGTGCTAGATTTTGACAGTTTTTGTCAGATTTTTCACTTCATGCCCATTTTAAACAATTTTTTGATTAAAATAAACGAATTTGATTGAAAATAAAATGAGTTATTCTTAGAGGGAATGTTAAAGAAACATATTTGAGGTCATAAAATCAATTAAACCACCTGAATTCTATTTTTTTTAAAATAAATTCATATCCTTCCTCCCCTTTACTATTGATCAATTCCAGCACAAATCAGGATTTTTTCCGGTACTTTTGTACCCGACCCTCTCCGATTTCAATGAAACTTTGTAGACATGTTATCCTAGGCCTATATAAGCAATTTTTGTGTATATGGAGCCAATAGTACTCGAAAATAACATTTGAGAAGGGCTTAAGAGCGAGTCCACGAACAGGGCCCCTTTGTATGGGACGTCGTTTGGACCTCACCAATCTGCCTGAAATTTTCAGGGGTTGTTTGTACATATAAAACTAGCATCTGGCCAAAATATGAGCACTCTAGGTCAACGGGAAGTGGGGCAAATCGGGACACAAAGTTTAAAGGTTCAAAAACGTCAAAAATCTTAAAAAGGCTATAACTTAGGCAAAATTCAATTAAATTTCAAAATTCAAAATGCATCTGAAACGGCTCAAAAAATGCAACAAAATGCAGGGTAGAGCATCCTGATTGGTAAAATCTAAAGGGAGTTATGGGCATTTTAGTGAAAAAATAGCATAATTTTCAAACTGAAATAAAAAAGTGTTCCATCCAGATATCAACTCGGTTCGATCTGCAGCTTGTAGGGGACATCTGGGACTACCATCTGAGACTGAGAACGCTTTGGGTAAGGCAGTTTAACATATTAAATAGACACTTTTACTTTAAGTGAAGTTTTTGGTTGTAAATTTTTGCTCGGGGGACTTCTTAGATCCCATTTTCTGGTGATAATTTTATAATATTCGTGTTCCTGAGACAATTTCACAATAAAAACATGCATAAAAATGTTTATTTTGATCCATTTTAACCCTTTAAAAAATAAAGGTTACAAAAAATCTTCGATTCACATTTATTGAAAATCAAGCTCGTTTCCAAGGATACTAGATGACACAGTGATATTACTAAAACAGCTGTCCTAATTCTCTTCAAATGTCCCGATTCACCCCAGATGACGGTAGTTTGATTTTTCCCTATACTTATAACACGCAATGTCACACTTTCTCAGACCCCCCCTCCTTCCCTAGAGCGTGACATACTTTATGGATGACGCCTATAATGTTGTCATCACTTTTTAAAGAAGGGATTGGTTCCTTAGGTTTGTTAGGAATCATACAAAAATCTTAGCGACATTAAAATTATTTAATAACTATCTCCATCGAGTGGTTACCTCGCTGGCAACGTCGACTTCTACCCCTAACGGAAAAAAGCTCTAAAGCTTTCAAGCTTCCGTTAAAGCTCCCAACATCGCAACTCTCACCACTTCGCGACTTCTCAGCTGAACATAAGCTTTTCAACATAAGTTGCTACTCCTCGTCGCGAGGAGGTTTCCACCGCAGGTGTTCACCACCTTTTTGCTGGTCTGCGTGCAACCTCCAGGTAACCGAACCGTTCCTCTCACCTGTGTGTGGTGCTGCCGCGAACAAAGTTTTCGCTAGATCGATTGTACAAACACAGCGTTGAGCTGCTGCAGTCGTCGTCAGGTCGTGTGTCTGTGGAATGCAGGCCATCGTACGAAGAAGAAACTACGGGTTTTCATTCCAAGTCTTGGTCTCCCGTCGTCAACGTCGTCGCCGTCGCGGAGTTCCGCGGAGACATTTCGTTCGTGTGTCAGGACAAGGTTTGGGTTCGTGTGTGTGTGTGGAGTTGTGTGTGCGGGCGCGAGAGGTTACCTTAAGAAATTGTGTATATTTGGCTTAAGGAGCAGGGAAAAGTCCTGTTTTGTTTGAATTTTTCGTGGGAGTTTTGATAAGGTCCGGTGATAAGCTGGCAGAGCCGCCTGAAACAACGGGAACCATTCAGTGTGGAGCGCCTGTTTGAGAGGAAAGAACTTCGAGTTTTGTGAAAGTTTGTCGTTCGGGTTTAGGCTGACAAGCTGAGGTTCCTTTCCGAAAAAGTGAAACGTACCTCAGTGAGAGGAGGTTTCTCGCCTGTGTTTGTCGTGGTTCACCAAAAAAAAAAAAAAAAAAGCTGAGTGATTTTTTTTTTCCTTTCGGGTGTAGGAAGAAACTGTGCTCTCTTCTACGGCGAGAAATCGGTTTATATCACGGTCCAATACATGAATTAAGAGAAAAAAAAGCGACCAAAGAGTGTGTAAACGTGAAAACAGAGTAGATAATTCGAAAACAAGAAGAAAGAAGTGTATCGAAACAGTTTTATATTTTCGGAAGTTCCTTGCGTGAAGTCGACGCAACAAGAAAAAAAAGTCAACGAAAATAAAGCAAAAATGAAAATCAATTCGATGTGATTTCAAAGTGCAGTGCGTGGAGGTATATGCAATCCTCCGGCCAACACCGAAGTTGTCGTCAAAGTCTTGGATGGGTGACTTCGTCCGTCCCGAAAGTCGTCTTCGTCGAGAGATCAGCACAGTGAATTCTGCCGAGTTGGAAACTCAACAACTGCTGCTGCAGTTACACACATACGGACAAGTAAGTCAAGAAGTGCGGAGGGAAATGGGCTGTTTTGTTTTTGTTACGGTTTTTGTATAGCGAGTCAGTGAAGTCACTTCTTTTTGCGCGCTCAATTTGCTATGTAAATGGGGGGAAATCGAGCGAGCGAAATGTTTCGGTTCCTTATTGGAAGGAAGAGTTTGTAGGAAGAGTTGACAAAGTCATTGAGTTAAGTTGCGAGGAATTGAAAGTGTTTCGGTGAAATAAGAGATTAAGATGAGTAATTTTTAAACTAACTTTTTTTTTTAGAAATAAACAATCTTTAAGATAAACGACGTCCTGTTAAAAACATTTACAATTATTCTGCAGGTTCGTCACCTACGGATTTTTTTTCTTGTTACCTTCTCGAGCCTCAGGTTCGACGCATGAATTAGCAGTGAGATCGTTCTAGAAATAAAGACACCATCTAGAGTACTTTTCAAAGGGTCCTATGCGAAAAATATCACCTAAAACCGCCTTTGACTTGAAACGATTGCTAGTTTGATTTTGTATTCTTAAAGTGATTTCAGTTATGTTCAACAATATTCACAACTCCAGGCCAATTAAGGGGTTACATACATGGAGAAAATCACAATATTTCATATTACAGCAAATTTAATAAATCCACAAAAAGATGACTTTTTATCACTTCTGAAAGTTTTATGAAGATATTGTATGGTAAATATAAGTTACAGACGAACTGTCAAACTTTCTGAGCGTTTTATCGATACACCGAGTTGATTTACGGGTTCCACGATATCTCGAGATGGAATAGACAAAATTGGCTGAAATTTTGGGTTGAAATTTGCATGACGAGGCCCGATTTTTTAATTTAGCTTTAAAAAAAAAATACAAAAATCAAAAACTGTCGATTTTTTCTTAAAAAAAACACATACCGTAAAACGGGGTGACTTTGATAGCCGGGGTGACTTTGATAGGTTTGCGATTTTTCCGCAAAATGAAGAGTACAATTAAAATACGTACGAAATGGCTTAGAATCATACTGACCGTGATAGAGAAGTGTTCAAAGTACCTCAAGAAGAACTTTTCATAAAATTGTTGGTGAAACTCATTATTTTTAACTTCTCAAATTTGATTTTCTCAATGAACATGATTTTGAATCGGAAAACGGAATGCATTTTCGGATTCTTTGAACAATTTTCCACTAGGTGAAGGTTAAATAAGTTTGTAAATAATAAATAATATGTGGTTTTAAAACACTATTTAAAAAAATTCTCGAAATTTATATGCAATTTCAGTTGAACAAATTGCATGTGAAATGTGAAAACTTGTGATTCGTGCTTCGAATTTAGTATAAAATGCAATATAAATCGATAATTTTACAAACAAAACTAATTTTAACAAATTTCAGGCAAAATTACGACTTTTCAAAAATTTTACCTTAAATTTATATGTATTTTGTTAAAAAGCTTATAAACTAAGTTTACTAAATATAAACTTTGTTTTTTTCTTAAAAACTATATCAGCTACTTTAGTGATGCTACATTTAACGTACAAATAAAGTTTGAACATCTTAAATATGATTTTAACAAGAAAAACTATGACTATCAAAGTCACCCCGGAATTTGAACTAGGAATTTTCAACGTAACTATTTTTCTAAACACTATTGAAAAAAAACTTTTTTTTCCAAATAGTGCATGGACTTTGTGTGGCCTACCCCAGTACATGTTTTAAAAGTAATAATCTTGAGAAAAACCTTTTTTGAAATCCTATCAAAGTCACCTCGGTTTTCTTTTTTTTAAATAATCCTTTTGAAAATAGGCCTTCGTCATGCACACGGGATCTGTTTAACGAGTCTTCACTAAAATTTTGAGCCGATTTGGTCAAGGCAGTGTTGAGATATCGTGGCACCCGTTTTTTTCAAACTGTTTAATCCAAATAGCTATATCTCGGCAATGATACATCCAAATGTCTTCAAGTTAGTTTTGTTACTTGATGAAAATGTATATTTGAATGCCCTGAAAACAGATTTAAAAAAAGTTAAAGTGTGTGCTCATACCAACTTTTGTTTTTTTACGATTTACATGTATGTAACCCCTTAAAAAAAGATCGAGAATTTTTTCCGTGTTCCTATTTTTTCAGCCCAGAAAAGCCTAACCATAAGCATAACCTTCATCTTTGCCGAAGACACCAAATCGATCAGAAAATCTCTTCTCAAGATTCAAAGCAGCAGGATCCAGATCAAAAGTGCTCCTATTTGAGTCAAAATAAAATATTGAGACCCGTATTTTTTTGTTTGGCGATTAGGGTGATCCTATTCAAATTAGAATGGTTACAAAAATTGTGTTTTTTTACATTTTTTGCAAAAAAACACACTAAAAAATCATATCTCTGAATGGCTGAACAAGTTTTTGCTCGCTATGTTTTTTTAAAAAAAAGTGGTTACTTCGATTTCAAATGAAAAATACTGATCTACTTCAAAAACACAGCTGAATACACTTAGAGATCAATTGGAAATTTTGGTTGCTGATTTGAAGGTTTGGGGCCAAAGAGCTCATAGCTGAAAACATTTTTGTATGATTTTTCAGAATGTTTTACTTAAAATATTAAAAAATGGAGAATATCTATTAGCGTGATTAGGGTGCCCAGAATATGGGACTTTTTTTCAAAACCTGAATATTGTTCCTTGACCTGTTTTACCCAATTAACATTTTAGGCTTTATCAAAGCTGTCACAACCACTATAAAACCTATCAGCCAAAACCAACATTAAAACCCCTTAGTCGTAACAAACTCCCCAGAACCTTGATAAACCCCACTTAAAACCCAAAAGGACCTCCGTAAAAGGTTGTTACGGCCTATTTATAAAACCTACATAGGAGATCAAGGCTTTACAACTGAATCCTAACAACATCCTCAAAGCCTTGATAAAACCTTTGTTAAAACCTAGTCAGGAGTTATGGAAAAATGACATTTCATACGTCTTCAAACGTCTTATGCCAAATAGGTTTTATTTTGGCAAAAATAAGTCTTCGTCTTGCCAAATGAAATTATGGAGATGGTTGTCAAAAATGGCGATGATAAATAACAGATATTAGAGGTATTCCAAATAATTTGAAAGCTTATTTCTCGCGCTTGATCGCTCAAATTCAGCTGCGGTTGAAATTTTATTGATAAATGTAGGGGAGATAGAGCCAAAAAATTAAACTCGCTTCATCAAAAATCAATATTTTATAAATATAGTGTTTAATGTTAAAAAATATTTTATTGCAATTCTTTGAAAAAAATGTTCAAAATATTTTTAAACATCTATCGCTATATTAATCATACCAGAAATTCAGCACAAATGTGTATTTTCATCAAATTTAAATCAAATTTTTCAGTTTTCTATTTTTTTCAATCAAGATGGCGATCAATCATATTTAATCAGAGCACACGTTTAGCGCCATATTTGGCCACGATAAATGCTCTTTTAGGAGCTTACGGTTTTAAGTGAGCTTTATACATGCCTAATGGCACTTGACAGCTACAACACCCTAGGTTTTAACAAAGCATGCGATAAAACCGTTTGGCATGGCATTGCCATCTGGTTTTCAAGCCTCTATTAAAACTTTCATAAAACTTTTTGAAAGCCAGTCGGCTTTTATTTCCACCCGGTTTTATGTCCGAGGCATAAAACCCTGTTAGAACCTATTAATTAGCTCTTGCTTGTTGGTTGCGGTGAATGCCCAAATAAAACTATTAAGCAATCAAGATGCTACAATAAAACCTCAATAAAACTTGGTGGTGGCTAGTTGGTTTAAAATGATACTTGGGTAGGACTCTGGGTCAAATATGAGCAAAATCGGTCATCATTTATCCATTGATACTCAAAGGTGAAGTTTGTGTTGGAAACATTGAAAAAAAAAAAAAACATTTGTTCTGGGCACCCTAATGGTGATTTATGTTGAATTAATGTACTGAATTCCGATATTTTTTTTTCAAAATCTATGTCTCGGAATCTTGTTGATGGATATTAACATTTTTTTTAATAGGTTACGTAGAACGTCCTGAAAAATTATAGATTTTATTTTTCAGCTGTAAGCTCTTTAGTCCCGAGACTTTCAAAACAATTTGATGCAGTTCACAATGCTTCTCCTTTTGACCTTCACAGATCCCCAAAATTCGATTTCAATCCTGAGTAAACCACTTTTCATATGAAAGAAGTTTCAATCTTGTCGTGCTATCTTGACACACTCTGAAAATTGATGTAAGTGCGAAAATGGGCAAAAGGACTTCAGGTCAGAACGTGTTGACAGAAGTACGAGTTCGACTACTTTAAACATTAGTAATTATAACTGAGGACAATGCACGGAATGGTCAACCAAACTTAACGTGTTTGTTATTGTTTACATTGCGTGCTCTCGTTTTTGTTTATTCAAACATTATAACACGTTTTTCGGAACGTCAAAAAGCGACGTGCGACAAGTTGAACAGCGTTGATTTGAGATAAAAAACATCAAACATAAAACCCTTTTTCGTAGAACAAAAATAACTGAACATCGTACTATCGGAAAGTCAACTGTTCAACAAAGGAGAGAAAAAAAAACTAGTTTCTCGTCGTCGAGCCCCAAGGAACACCTTCACGGTCTGTTTGCATGTGGCTGCAGTTCACTACGCGGTGTATGATTGGAAAATCATGCTTCGATTAGACTGTGTGCGCGTACTATGCGTGAGGGGGAAATCTAGGTCCATCTCAACCAGGTCATTTTAGGGAGACCAGCTTAGAACTCAAACCAACCATTCATCGTGTGTCGTAATTGTGCGCGGGCAGCTATCGTTTATTAAGGATTTCCGGGTGTACCCTACCCAGTCCCCGTCTGTTTGATGTCTATCAAGAAGTAAAACCCATTACGTTTTGACGGTCAGTCCGAGCACGAACCATTTGTGTAATCTTGGAGCTGATCCAAACCCACTCTAGTTCCGCACAAAACCAGCTATCAAACATTAAAAAGCACAGACAAACCCATTCAAGAACGCAAGCAATAAGGAACCTTTTCAAAAAAGAACCCCACACTCAACCGAGCTGCAATCGAAGTCTCGCGGGGGTTAGTGTACTTTTTGAAAGTACACTCTGGCTAGATTCAATACAGGAGGTGACTTGTGCGCCTAACGAGAGGAGTGGTTTCGAATACCCCTCGAGGAGGGGGGCAGCTCAGAATCCGCTGCGTACGCACACATGAAACACACACTCGGGGTTGTTTGGATGCGTTTGCCAGCCCGCAGGGAGGAGGAACAAAAATGTGTACAATCATCGTCGTGAGTCTCGTGTTGTCGTAATAGCTCAGGCATTACGCGCGCGGCCCAGTCGTTAAACGATCTAGAGTCTCTCGAGAAAACGAGGGCTTTAGGCTCTCGGGGGACTTGAGCTGCGGACGTAGGTACGCGATACCTGTTGTAGTAACTTGAGAATACGAATGGAAACGATGACAGCAGCGATGTCTCGAGGCTGGTGGAAAAAGGTTGAAAAACGTTGTTGAAGCTTCAAGATTATTTTTTCAATAGTAATTCAAAGAAAATGTTTAAATTTTGAAAGAGTATATACAGGTCATAGTTTTGTATCTATTTTAAACGAAAGCAGCAATGAAAATCAAAATATTTACCAAATTATGGTTAAAACAGCAGTCTATATTTATCCCATTTGTTCCAATTCACTTTAGTTGACGTTCAACATACTTAAAAATATGGTTTATGATTTTATTGAGAAATCTATTGCAAGATTAGGGAAGCGAATGACCAATAGGTCATTGCAAGATTCGTAAGATTCCTACTCAAAATAAGGTTTCCGAAGGCTTGAAATAGTGAACAATCCATACACTGAGAAAAAAGAGTTCCTAAAATCGTGAACAAGCGTTCATGAAAATGGGACCACGAACAAAGTGTTCAAATCCCATGGTACGATTTCCAAAAACGTACCATGGGATTTGAACACCTTGTTCGTGGTTCTCATTTTCATGAACGCTTGTTCACGATTTTGGGGACTCTTTGTACTCCGTGTACCTACTTCATTTAGCTCCCATTTCCGGGATTAAAACAGACAATTTTTGGTTTGTGAGTCCAAATGCTGACCAGCGACTCTACTGAGGCATGTTTATATCTAGGGAAACGACTCCTAAACCTGGACTAACTTAACGACCTAATCTCTGAGTTAGCCCGGTGATCAGAAAAATCTCGTCCCGGAAAAGGCCACCGGGACCTTCTGGGATCGAATCGAGACCAACCTTAAACTCTCCGATACCGTACTTCTACACTACTTTATCGACTTCATTTTGCTGGGCGAGATAGGACGCCGTCTATTTTTAGACGATGACTCAGCACTTTTCCACTCTTGCACTTCAAAACACCAGATGGCAGCACGATGTAACGCCACGTCCCTATGTTCGACCCGAGTTCGATAGCTCAACCCTAACAAGGGTTCGTTTCTTGTTTTTTTCCTTCGATCACTGAACACACAGTGCATTCAGATGCGTCACGTTTCTGTTGCATGAACGATGCTGATGCTGGGTGTATTGGTGTGGTCAAGGAACGGTCAGCTGTGCACACACAGGGTAGAGGACCAATATTAGCATGTCGAATTCGGGTGCCTTGTTTCATTCAGATCATTGAGAACTGGAAACGAGAAGAATCAGGGTGCGTTTATGTTCGGGAAAGGCTGAAAGGATCGGGGGTAGGATTATTATTTCAACGAAGCAGGGTTAATTACAGTGTTTTGCTTCTGGATTTACTGGTTTGTTTTTGGCTCGTCGGGTTTTAGTGTCACAAGAATCAGTATTAGTGAGAAAATGTTGGAAATTGTCAGCTAAGCTTTTACGTTCTAGATATTTCAAATAATTGAGTCTCGGTCTCTTTAGAATTTCACTCTCAGTGAGTGTTCAATGATTCTTTTGAGGAACATCTCTCGATCGCAGGTGACAGTATCATACAGTTGGCATTGGATGTCAGAGGTCTTTCATTAGGGTGTGAATTGTGAACTTTAGGTTTGCTTTGAATCAAAGTTTTACTTTTGTTTTCAGTTTATTTTGGTTTGTTAAATGTCAATGAAACGGGACTTTCCGGAGCCAATTTGTAGCTCCAATAATTCTTGATACTTTAAAGAGCATGGCAAGAATCCAACCAAAACCTTTTGCATCCAGCCGTCTCCGGATAGAGAACCACAATCCTATTTGAATAAATTATTCCCACTGGGAAGGCTTACCGAAAGCCCGCGCTGTGTTTTGGTTTATTTATCTTTTCCTTGCTTTCGAACTTCAGAGTCACCTTACGCAGCCCAAAAACTCCTAGTGGTTGCGTGACTAAGGGTACCTCGAAAGAAAGAACCTACCAGACACCAGTACTACTACATCTTTCAACGCCATGGTCCACCTCCAGGTTTTAAAATTTGCACTTAAACTGCGGGGCTATTTTCAGTGGTGCGTACCCCACATTCACCCCATGCGCGGAGAAGGAGCCTCGGCGATCGATTTCAAACCAGTTCTCGCGGTGGTAAAGCAAAGTCTGGGGGACGGGGTCCGCTGAAAATACCAAAACATTAAAATAAACCCACCCCGGAGTCGAGCTCGTATGAGTTGGGACTGGGTTTTTTGTGTTGTTGTACTCAATCTTGAAGTCACGTGGCTTCATGGGTGAAATTTGAAGTGATTCAACTGTTATTACGATTTAAATTAAATTTCTAAAAAAAACCTTTTGAAAATTTAATCTAGAAACATTTAACGTTCAATCAGAAAGAAGCTTTGCGTATAACCCTGGTATAGGCTATGCTCCCCTATGAAGCAGTAACTCCGACTCCTAGTCCAGTTTCTTAAGCATTGGTGACTTCGACTCTAGCACTCCAAAAAAGACAAAACTCCAACAACAGCTCCGATACAAATATGTTTTCAGATTTTACATGTTCCGAATTAGGAGTACACGACTCCAGCTCTGACTCCGCAAACAAACAACAACAACAAACTTTTTGACAGTTTTGCAGTTTGCCTGCTCTGTTTTTTGCCTGCATTTGTTTGCAGAAACGTCAGCCTGCATACATTTGGCTTTGTTTGTTAGTTTGCCGCAAACAAGTTTGCGAGTTTGGCAAACTGTCAAACACAAAAAAGTGCGAGTTTGTTTGCCATAGTCTAATAGCTCCTTAAGTATTGTTGAAACCGTCAAAATTTGCATTAATTTTGATCACCATGGTTGAATTAATTCTGAATGTTCGGATGTTTTTCCAAGTCAAGTATAAAATAATAAATAACAGACAGATTTATTGTTTCACGTAAAGATCATCCCAGAAAGCCACCAACTCCCTATCGATGGCGGACACCTGTCCCATTCCAACCGGTCTCCTATCACTATCCCTGTTGAAGAATTCGTTCATCGTGCACTGCTCAAGACTCCGGCAGGATCCGCTGACGGGTTGAGTTATTCTGAAGTTTAAAGTACAATTTTAGAAGCAATTGGCCACCAGTTACCACAATACCTACCCGTAGCGAGCAAAGTCCACCATAAACGCCACAAACCTTTCCGACATGATTCTTCCGGCCGACCCGGGTGCAAACTGCGGAAACAGCAGCGCACTATCGAACAGGTAGATCAACTCATCGCTGTGGCAGATTCCGAGGCTTTGTCCAGAGTTCGGCAACAGGTAGTTTGCGTACGAGTACGGTCCGGTAAAGTTGAAGTGGTACAAGCTGATGGGTGCGTTCTTCGCGTAACCGTTCCGCAGATGTGACCGGATCGAGTGCAGCAACGGGTACGTAAAGGCGGACTCTGTTACCATCTGGAACGAGATGGAAGTTGTGAGTTATTACGGGTTTGAGGGGTGAGGGTGTTGGGCTTACATCTGTGAGTTTGTTTAGATTCTGTGACGTGAGCCATTCCGGACTGGTGGAATCTGGATAGAAGCGACTCTTGATTTGGGGTGCTGCGGATAGATCTAGTCCGATACTGGCAGTAAGAATATACGGAAGTTGAGGTACGATTTGTGACCAAATTTCGGGATCTGCGTTCAACTTGTATCCTAGAGATGAAAATATAAGTCCATCGTTGGGCAACAGTCCTGCTAACCAGGGAATTGGCTCGTAGTCTCCAGCATCCCAGAGTTTTTGCGGATCGTCCGACAAAAAGCTCTGTCTTTTTACAAACGGTTCCACGACTGGTCCGTACACAACCAACGATCGGACAATTCCGAGTATCTGCTTCAAGTTATCTATTGACTTGACCAGATCGTAAGCTTCAACGCCACGAAGAGTGGCTAGCATGTCCTGGCTGGACATTTCAGCGAAAGATTGGATACCCAGGACCGCCAGCTGTTGCCGAGCAACGTAAGCTGAATCCTTGCTCGGAGCCGCCCAAAATGACAAAGCACTTCCGCTCATCATGATCGCTCTGGAAAAGTGTCCCCTGCTCAGCGGTGATATCATGTGGAGTTGCGCACTGGCTGCACCGGAGCTTTGCCCAGCAACGGTAATCAAATTCGGGTCCCCACCAAATCTGTGGATGTACCTCTTGACCCACCTGATCGCCATTGCTTGATCCTTCAGGCCAAAGTTCCCAGGGATAACCGAACAACCAGACGAAAGGAATCCCAACGCTCCCTGTCGGTACTCAACCGTTATCAAGATGACCTTCCCGTTGTCCATGAAATACTCCGGACCTACATTGGAAGGCGCTGCCGAACCGTACTGGAAGGCTCCTCCGTGAATGTAAACTACAACCGGGAGCGACTCCACGACCAAGCTTGGTCTGTACACGTTCAAGTACAAACAATCCTCGTCACCGACGATGTTTCCAGCTGGAGTTTGCACATCGATCCTTTGAATGCACGGAGGTTTCGGCTGCCTGGCGTCGTAAATCCCACTCCACGGATCGTTCGGAACTGGATTCTGCAGAGCACAAAGTAAACAAAACTCCAAGAACTATACCTCAAACTCCACAACCTACCGCTAATCTCAGCTCTCCAACGGGTGGCTTGGCAAATGGGACTCCCAGAAACGCCTCGTACGAGCTGCTTGTCGTTGAAGTCCGCAAGCTGCCCCGAATGCACAGCTGATTCTGCACTTTCAGGCAAACAACCGGATCGGGCAGCACTTCGCCACAGACTGCGGACGTGGCGAGGAGTACAAGCAAAACTGCACATCCTGAAGAGTATCGCTCTGCAGACATCTTACGAAATGATCTCAATCGAAGATTTTCGATAACTGACCCTGAGCTCGGTGCAAGGGCGTTATTTATTTCGGAAAAATTAAGCAAGAGAGAAAGGAGTGCTTTCTTCCCAAAATCATTGAATCATGGTGAAAGTGAACTGCACTTCTGTGCGGTAATCTGGTTTGTGACGTAAGAGTTGTCTTGCTATGTTTTTAAGTGATGCATTACATTTTATGATACAAGATTGCAGCAGGACTCAAGAAGCCTTTTTAGTGATTTGAACTTCGGCTGCTGGAAATTAAGCGATTTTGAATCCGACTCCCATAACAAGTTGTTCTGACTCTGACTTTGAACTCCGACTCAACAGCCCTGCTACCGCAATTCCAACGTGCAGTTCATGCCCGCTACAAAAACACCTTCCCGAGGTGTAACCTCATGCAAATTCCGGGGAGCCTCAAACGTGCATTCCCACCACAGCTGTGACCTTCTAGCTGTCGTCCAACACACGCTACTGTGCTGAGTCGTCAAAAATGGCTCGACCTCACGCGGTTCCCAGAACAATAAAAAGACCGTCAAAACCATGCCAGAAGAATTCGTCAACAAGACTCCACTCTCCGGCTAAGCTAGTTATGGACTGACCAGGCTGGAAGCTCGTTTGGTTAAGTAATCGTTTGGCAAAAGCTCACCATATCCAGGTTTTTAAGCGAAGATGGCGTTCGAATGGTGAACGCCCGAAATGTCAAAATCGCGCAGTAGCACCAACAATAGAAAAAAATGTGGCTGTCATGCCATGGCACACTTGTTCCGTAATGTTGGTACCACTGCGTGATTTTGACATTTCGGGCGTTCACCATTCGAACGCCATTTTCGCTTAAAAACCTCGATATCGAAAGCTCTCGGAACCTCGGGTTCAACCCGTTGTTGGTCATATTTTCTGCAAACAAAAGCATTCCTCTTTCACCCTAAACAACATTCCTTCGCCGCAAGAGAAAGATCACACAAAGCAGGTAGTGTAGGGAGCGTCGGGGCTACGGACACACTATGGGGTATTTCCATATAAGCGAGCGGCCAAAAATATTTTTTTGCTTTTTTGTGACTTTTTTGTGTTGTTTGTACTTAGTATAATGAAAAAAATGAATTTTGATATTTTTCCAAAAAAAAAAGTTTAATTTTCGATTTTTTCATATATTTGAGGCCACATGCATTAAAGTGGTGAATTTTAATATTCTTGCTCTGTCTATTTGATGCACGGAATGGCGGTTTATGCTATGTTAAAGTTTCTGATTTACGTTCCATCTCCCTCCCCTTTTTCTTGAGTTAAAATCCACCTCTCTTTGAAGACCCCCCCCCCCTCCCCCTCCAACTAAAATTTAATTTTTGCGGTGTTTTAGAATTTTAGACGGTTTATTTTATGGAACATTGTATGGATTCTCGTCCACGTTTTTGGTTGATCCACTTGCAAAATTCACGTTTTCCACGATAAATTCTTCTAAATCAAAATCACTACGTGACCGATTGTCGTTAGATTACTTAAAATATGTACTTCTTCTATGGGCTTTTGTATACCTCGTTTTGAAGCTACAGAACAGCATGCGTAGTTTTTCCTCTGTGGTTTTTCCCTGAGTTGATCATGTGATGGTTCTGCAATGTTGTAATTCTTACAAATATACTCGAAAGCAGTTCTCACGTTTTCAGAATAGTGCTTCGTTATATCGTACAGGGACACTACGGTATTATTATCCATACTTTCAAAACAACACAACAACGAACTGATATAAATATACGACGAATCGATTCTGTAAAATACTTAGAATAGGAATTTCTAATTTTATTAAACGTACCTAAGTACCAACAAAGTCATGAATACAAAATCAATTTAAAAACATACACAGCAGGTACGTCATTTCTGCCTCCGCAGGTAAATAATGTGATTTTAACCAAGCGTATACGCGAAACTATTAATTTTCTTGCATGAATCAAAATGTTCAAAATGGCATAACTCAAAAAGTGCACATAAGTGCACTTTGAAATTTGGAGACAAGTTAGGACATGGTTCAAATTTTAAGCTGCAAAATTTTCAGATCGCACAAATGCACACAAAAAAAGTACTCCATTAACAAAGTTGAAAAAAACTAAATTTTGAATAAAAATCCATCTTTTTTGATTTTTATTATATTTTTTGGCCTGTAAAAGTGTGTTTTGTGAAATGTTATTGAATAGTTGAATTCAATTACCTTTCTGAATATATATAATGATGCAGGAAAAAATACATAAACAGCTACACAGTACAACTATGAAAAATAATTATTTTTTTGTCAAAAAACATGTTTTTTCTTACCATATTCGCCTTTGAAGGTCTGCAATTCAGTGAATTTTGAACCTACAACTTTCAAACTCCGGATTTTTCTTAGTTAGAATGTTTATTTTCGAAAAAAAATACCAAAAAAATAATTAGAGTATGTCGGTTTTTCGATTTATGGCCGCCTGAAACCCCATAGTGGGACACCAGTTAAACTTTTTTTTTAAATCAAGAGTTTTTTTGAAAAGGTCCTATAAACATATGAAACACAATAGCTTATAGGGCCTTTTAAAAAATCCTAGAAATGAAGTATACGATCTTTAAAATTTAGATCATTGAATCTCAAGACAAACTGCTTTTGTCCGTCGGCGTGCCGCCCAAGCTATGATGCTATGGGGTAGGCTTTATCAATCTAGTGTTTTTAGTTTTCTTATGGCGTTAATTTGGCATCAAATTTCTTAAACAACAATTCTCTACGTGATTCCTGAATGACCTACAACGATCTTTAAATTGTCCTAAAAAAAGCAAAGCAATCCACTTTAACGACCCCCGGGTCTTTTGTGGTCTATATTGCAAGTTTCTGCTCATTTCTAGGCGTCCGAAGGTTATGTGTGGTAAGTCACCAAAAATCTCTTTTACGCAAATGGACCGACGTTTTACTTCCCCATGCGATAGAAAGCCAGGAGGATAAGGCGGGAATCGAACCCGAGCCCCATAGCAACTTAGGGTCCTATCAACTTGAAATTAGCGGAGATTTATTACAAAATACAACCAGAGTGCTAATAACCCCACCTTCCCCTAAAACCCATATGCCAAGTAGCGACAAAAAGGCCGCAACACATGACAGCCTCAGTTCATCGTGTTGCTTGCTGTCTGTCCAACTGGAATGTGAAGAATACTGCTCGCAATATGCCATCCTGTTGGGTGGGACCGAAGTCAGTCACTCAGTCAACGACGGGTGGTCACCCTGCAAACCCTCCTCAGCACGTGGAGCGCGAAGGGAGGGGTCACCACATTCCTGGGATCCTCCGAAAAAGTGTCTCAGACACACCGAAGAAGGAGGAGAAGACGAAGAAGTTATTGCGGCTGTTACGTATACAGGGGAAGAGATGACTGCGGATAAGCTTTTATTCATCACAACAAACACAGCAGCAGCGCAAATTTAAATATATGTATTAAATAAAAATAAAACGATGGAATTCCGACGTGAGCTTTCGTGGGGTGAACCCCGTTCGAAATGTCGTACAGCCCGAGGGCAGCCAACGGAGCCTTGCCGTGTCGTGTTGGGACGATCATACTTTGTTTGAAACTTTCCATTTCCAGTCAACTTGTATGTTTGGGTTTGCGAGAAGTTCCGTTGGAATTTTGATCTTTCATCTTCAGCATTTTGGAGTTGCGCGTTAAAAACATAATTAATTGTGATTTAAGAAGAAAAGTTCTGTTCGAATTGGCTAGATTTTCAATTGATAAGAAAATATAGTTTATAGGACCTTTTCAAAAAAAATCTAGATTTTTAATTGATGAGAAAATATTACCATTGTTTAGTTTTTGTCTTACGATCGGGGCAAAAAGTATCGAAATATCTGTAGTTATTGGGTGGACCTAAAAAATGCATAATGAAAGCTAAAAAAAACGTGACTCAATCCACCTTTAGGTGGTTGGTGCCTTCCTCTCATTTATAGAGTGATTCATACCCCCCTAAAATGTCCACATGGTTTATGGATCTCCCCTAACGTGATCGCTGCACCTCAATCAAATCAAATCAAATTATTCGCTCTACAGCATTGCCTTGGCGTTCTCGAATGTGAGATTCCTACACGAAACTAAGTGTCCGAAGGCTTGATTGTTGAGGCAATTGCAAACCTCTTTTTACACCTAAGCTTCCATCCACCCTGGGATTCGAACTGACGACCTTTGGATTGTGAATCCAACTGCCTACCAGCGACTCCACCTAGGCAGGACCTAGGGAGACGACTCCTACACCTGGACTGAGCCCTTTAGGTTAGACTGGGGCCAACATTTACTTCCCCATCCGACGGAAGGCGTGGTCAAGCAAATCTCGTCTCGAATGATGCCACGTGGACCGTCTGGGATCGAACATGAAACGTTTTCACAAAAAAAGTATTTTTCCATTATTTTGAAAATGCAATGCTTCTTAAAAAACAGTTTATTGTTATTGCAATATGGGTTTCAAATAATCGGAATTTATTTAAATTTCGAAAGTAATAACATCAAAACTCAAAATTTTCATAAAAATCCGTATTTTCGAAAAAGTACTCAAAATTTATTTTTTTTCGAATTTTTTTATTTTTTTTTGAAAATTAAAAAAAATTATAAGATCACGTATTTTTCAAAAAGTACTAAAAATTTATGTTTTTTTTGCATTATGACATTTTTTTAAATACTAACATTTTCCATGAAACAGCGTATTTTCGAAAAAATACTCAAAATTGCAGTTTTGAACTGAACTGACTTTTTTTTCAAAAATATGTTGTTTTCTGAAAAATTTGAGTTGAAAAAAATGTGTTACTTCTTTCGAAATGTATGAAAAAATCCCGATCATGATATTCAAATTGTAAAACACCGAAATTTGGATTTTTTTTTCGAAAATACGTTATTTTATGATAATTTTGAGTATTAAAAAAACAAGCCTTACCCGACGAACTTTGTTCTGCTTTTTTTCGTTCGTTGCCGTTTCGTTGACTTTAATGCTTATTCGGACTCCTGTGATCAAAATTTGATTTTACAATCTGCAGATTTTCCGGAACCGGTTCCAGAGTCACCAAAGTTGTAACTTATTGGCGTAAGAACCTTCCTTGGACTTATACAAACCCAACGCAACAAAGAGCACCTCGATCCGACACTTCGTAATGAACTGATTCGCGTTCGAACAAAACCATTGAAATTTTTTATGTATATCTGTTATTATTTTCGAAATATATGAAAAAATCCAGATCATTTGAGACCCATATTGTAAAAAAAACTGAATTATTAGGTATTTTTTCGAAAAACGTAGTTTTGTGAAAATTTTTAGTATTCAAATTATTGTGTTATTATTATCGAAATATATGAAAATATCCCATTCTGCATTATAAAAAAATAGGAAAAATACGATTTTTTGTTGAAAATATTCATGTAATTATATTGCAATGGATAGCTGACATTAGAGGTGGGCAAAAAAAGCGAACCGCTTAAAGAGCCGGTTCACTGAAAAAAGCGAACGAACCGTGCCTCACAAAAAAGACCCGTGGTTCTTTCCTGACTCTGGTCTATTGAAAGAACCGTTTCAAGACGGCATGATTTTTGTTATGAATAAAATTTATTGAATTTCCAAAAAAAAAAATGTGGTATGAAACTTGTTTTTGAGAATTGAAAATACAATTTCAAATATGTCCATGCTTATAAAAAATAATCCCAAAATTAAATCATTTGTACATTAAAGTATAACTGGATTACAAATTTGAGCATTTCAAATTGCATTATTTCTAAAATATATTTCCCAAAAATCTACTGAATAGTTTAGAGATTTTCTAAAAAAATACATCCTTTTGTCCAATTAAACTTTAGCGTTTATATAAAAGAGTTCACAGAATATTTTATTCCAATAAAATATCAGCGTTAGTTCAACTTTTGCCGAAATAAACGCAATTTTTAAATAACAGTCGGCTCTCTGGCTGTCGATCTTCTCGATATCAATAATTCTCCATCTATCGATGAATTCTTCAGTCCCTTCAATCTGCATACTTCAATTATCTTCATTCCTCGATATTTTCCCTTGCTTGAAGGATCTCTTTCTCGACGGTCCCTTGGATTCTATTTGCTTTAAAAATCTCTTCCGGTTGTCAATATTTAACTTTTTCATGGCTTGCAGACATTTTTCTTGGCGAAACGAAGCTTTGAAGGGTGTTTGACATTGGTTTGTTTTTGTTTGATGGTCGTTGCCATGATTCTCTCCCATAGCTGAGTATCAAGAAAAAAAAATTTCAATCGAGTCTTCATTTTGCATCGTTCTGTAAACTGAAGATTCTCTTCCTCGACGGTCCCTTGGATATTGACAACCAGAGAGTCGACTGTATTTGCATTTTTTTCAGCATCCTAGATTTATGTTTGGATGCCAATCAATTACACAAATGTTTAGGTTCGAGTAGAAATCTTGACATAGAGACTACAATGGTTTTCAAGAGCTTTTCTCGTTTTCAGTTTATTATATAATTTACAAAAGTCCAATGTGTAATAACTTACACGTTTCTTTAAAAAAAACCCCATTTCATTCCTAATTTTGAAAAAGAGCGAAGGAGCCGTTCAAAATAGCGGCTCTTTTTAATGAACGAACGAAAATGAGCGGCTCCTAAAAAAGCGATTTTGCCCACCTCTAGCTGACATCATTTTGATTCTAAAACATTATAATTTTTTAAAGTTTGGATGATTTTTCATAGGATTATAGCCAATGTCTCTCATAAAGCCAAAATCCCATAAGCTCTGTGCCTCAGTTATGGACGCCTCGGTTTTGCATCCCCCATATCGTCGCCATCGTGCTAACTTGTCGTACGTGCATTTTGGGCCAAATTGAGTTTAGAACGCCATTTTGTGCAGCTCACAATGCCTCACCTTTTGACCGTCACAGATCCCCAAAATTCGATTTCAATCCTGAGATATTCAACAAAAACCGAAAAAACTCCGTGCATTTTTGTCACTTTACATATGAAAGTAGTTTCAATCTTGTCGTGCTATCTTCTCACTCCATGAAAATTGATGTAAGTGCGACAAAAGGCCAAAGGGATTTCAGGCCAGGAAAGTCAGGATGCGTTTGTCGCACGTACAAGCTAGACTACCGTAAACATTTGTAATTATAACTCGGGACTCCAGCAACCAACTTCAACCAAACTTTGGGACAATGCACAGAATGGTGAGCCAAACAAAACGTGTTTGTTATTGTTTACATTGCGTGCTTTCGTTTTTGAATATTCAAGGTCAAACATTAAAACGCGTTTTTCTCGGAACGTCAAAATGGCGGGTGCGACAAGATAGCACGACGACGTCGATATGCGGTGCTGAACCGAGGCATGACTGTAATCAACTTAAAAAAATATTTAATTTGTTCATCTTTACGTCGTTTATATGCTAATTACTAAAACAAGGAACATTCGATTTTTTTTAGAGCAAAATAAGTGTCGGCGATCGTGATAGCTTTAACAACGTATTTGCAGATACGCCAGATAAATCTGCCCTTAAGAAAGTATGGTGTATCGCGATTTTCGAGCAAAAACGCGCTTTAAACCACTTTTGACAGGAGCACTTCTTCAAATATTACACCCAACTGGCAGTCGCATGATTGTGATGCATGGCGGCATGAAAGTATATCAGAATCTGCATGAAATCTGTCCTCATGCATTTTTTGCGATACAGGAGTATGACATTTTTGCCCGTTACCGACAATTATCGACATTACCGACGACTTTTTGGTTGTATTTCACAAAAAAAAACACTTAGCAGATCGAGGATTGAACCACCAACTTCTTGGTTATTGATCCGACACGCTACCACCGCGCCATGGACGCTTGATGAAAAGTGGGTGAAAGAGCACCAACATATGCTTCTCTTTGGAGTGTTGCTCGGGGACGGGCCAGCTTTATATGTGTTGGTGAGAACTGCAGATCGCTGAAATTTTTACACGCGGGCAAAAATGATCTACGGGCTTGCTGCAAAAAATGTTATAAAATATGACATTTTCTGCAGCAAATCCAATGTTGCAGATTTTGAGATATATTTTTCCTTTGGGTGTAGGATTGATTTTTTTGACTTATGATGCCATTATTCAATTATCTTAGGATAGATTTTTTCAACCCTAAAACATTACTTCCTGCGTTATTCTTCTAGCTTTCTTGGTCAAAATGACGATTTTACATTTTTGACGAAAAAGGCGATTTTTTTTATCAACCCTAAGCTGGCTTGGCCCACCCTAATGGCCAATTTCAAACATCAAAATCAAACCATCCACATTAACGACCCCCGGGTCTTTTGTGGTCTCTATTGCAAGTTTCTGCTCGAACCTAGGAGTCCGAAGGCTTGAATGGGGAGAGCACCCAAACCTCTTTCTACTCCAAGGAACCTTCCACCCCAGTGTTTGAACTGACGACCTTTGGATTGCGAGTCCAACCGCCGCCAGCGATTCCACCGGAGTAGGCTTGGTTTGGTGTGTTGTTTGTACTTATGGTATGGAGACGGCTCCTACACCTGGAATGACTTAACGGCCTAACAACCAAGGCCGGGACCGACGTTTTACTTCCTCATCCGATGGAAGGTTGGAGCAGATGGGAATCGAACCCAGAATCATCCGCTTACAAAGCGGACAGCGTAACCATTCGGCCACGCACTGCCACGCCCACTGCCAATTTCAAACATGTATGTGTTATAATTTGAACTTATTTAAAATTTTGTGTTTATTTTTTTTTAATTGCTTGATATTGGGGGCGATCGTTCGCCAGCGTGGTTGCTGCCGGTAGCGGCAATGCGACCCAGCAAGAAGTTACGGGGGAAGATCTCTTTACCCTGCCAGAGTTCTTTGCTCTCGCAGGGGAGATGATGACGTGGTTTCGGACCTGCCGTAACAAGGCGGAGCAATTCTTGGCCCTTGGGGAGCCGATGATAAAGCACATCTATAAAGGATAAAAAACTGTGATCTAGTTTTAAGCTTTCTCTATTTCTATCCCCTTTCCCTTGCAATTTTAGTAAGTTTTTTTTTTCTTAATTTTTCTTACTCTTGGTGACACCTTTATTTACAAGCAATAATTGTTCCAAAATGGATTATGATGTAACACACAGCTGAAAGGAACTCCAAAACTCTGTTATGTACCTCAAAAGAACTTATTGTATCTTGATTATACACCAATAAAACCGAATTGAAATTGAATTGCTTGATATTATCAAATTTTTAATAAAATGACAATCTTTGTTAAACAAACATTTATTTCAAATAAAACATTAACTGTAAGGTTACTAATTAATGGACTAATGGAATTTATATCGTTTTACACACTTTTTATCTTAAATTTGTGAGAAGCACAGGGTATTAAAAGCAACTTTACGATTTGTCATAAGGTTTGAAGATTTGGCAGTCTTGCTATATACTCACGCCATAAAAAAAAAATGTTATGGAAATAGTTGAATTTTTGCACAGATCATCATTGAATAGTGAAAATATTCTGCTCAGTAACTTATTATGTTTTGTTATTTGTTAATTTAGTTAATTCTCTTTGTAAGATAGGATTTTTTTGAGTTAAACGAGCTGTCATCAATTTAATACCACAGCAGGACTTTTGAGTAATTCAAATTAATACCACCACCTTCATATATCGCTCCAGGGCTTGATCTTGAACACCGCCAAGAAGTTACCAGGCCCAGCTGCCTCGCAGAGGTAGCACCCTGGTGCACTCGATTATAATTTATCATGCCACCAAACTGCTCCAACTATTCGCTGCTGAAAAACGATAAACGTTAAACCTGCGCGGTTGGCCATCGCGAAAATCCGGCAACTTTCTGCTGACATTAAAATATTTTACTTTCATTTCCAGCGCCAGGTCCACATTTTCTCTCACCACCTTGGATCAGCATAAAAGAAATCGCGCTCAGCATTTTGTTTTTTGCTTGCTTAGCTGTTAAGCAAATTGCGCATAATTCGAGTCCACTTGCCATGGCCAGTTCCAGCAGTCGAAACGTCGCGTTGGGTGTGAGTTTTTCACAACAGTTAACTTTACGCGCGAAAAAAGCTCACGCGTAATGCGCACGCAACCATTTTTTTTGTATCACTTTTGGAGGCCCTCCGGAACCGGATCTGGACTGGTTCTCAGCGCTGTTGGAGGGCCGAAGTGCGTGGGAGTTGCCTTCACCGCTCACCCCCTTGTGGAGTTGTTTAATTAATTTAAGTCATTAGTTTTCATGTTCAGTGCGGATACGGTAACACCTTAAAGAATCGGTTTTGTACAATTGCAGTGGTTTTCATTCCGAGTGCTGACAAAACAACACAAAACGGCTTGAAAACCTCTGACTTTAAGGGTCTCTGGGTATGGAAAACTCATTTACTTTTATTGCAAACAAGTTAATAGCTCAAGCAACTCTACGACTTCATGTGAAGAGTTATTGGGAGTCGAGCCTAGCTGTAATCGCGCACAGTTTCGCTGCGTGAGTCATGCCGGACCTACTAGAGCAATGAACACGCTTATTTTTCAAATGTCTTGTCTACCACAGCTGGCGCTGGAGCCTGAGCCCAAGAAGGGCGCCTTGTGCGCGATGTCGATCAAGGATTTTCTCAGCCGTCGAGTTGTTAAGCAGCCTATGTGGCGGCCTAAGGTCGGCGGCGCCACTCGCGTTGAACTCCGGTCGATTAGTCAGCGCGACTTTGCGCAGGAGAATGGCATTTTCTTCACGATTTTTCATGAATCGAGCCGGACCAACAACAATGAGTCCGCGCGGCGTTAGTCCCAGGCGCGCTGAACTAATTGACAATGAGTGCAGATATAACACGTTTTTCGGAAAACAATGGTTGGTGCATATATTAGATTTAATGACCGGTGGAAACTGGTCGGAACTCGAAACGAAACTGAACCTTCAAAGTGTTTGGTTGGTAATCAATTTGGACACAGTTGGGGACTGTTTTGTTCCTTTGTGGGATTCCACGCTATAGTATCGCACTTACGTGTGGGTTCTTGAGAGTCGGAAAACTAAACGAGCTTATGCAACTTTTCACGTTTCCAGACATTATCTCAAATCGTTGTTATCGTGCTATCTTGTTGCACTACGTGCTGCTTGAGCTAAATTGAGTTATGAACGCCATTTGTGCAACAATTCAATTTTTAAAAACAAAAAACTCGATGCAATGTTGACACTCTTTATATGAAATAAAGTTCCGGTCTGATCGTGAAATCATGACATACCTCTATATTTGTAACAAGTTGCCAAAGGGAATTTGATTACACCAAAAAGTTTCCGGGTTATCGCGAGTTGAAAAATGAGGGCTAATTAAATGAAACTGAGAAAAACTCATTTTCCACCTAATTAAAGATTCAAGAGGCTGTATCTTACCAACCATCATTTCGATCTACAAAGTCAAAAAAGGAAAATTGTGGGAAATTTTCTAGAAATTCTTTTTTTTTGCAGGGATCCACAGAAATAATAAAGATTATTTGCTTTAAAAAACTAAGAATGTTAAAATTCACAGAGCTTATTAAAAATTATATGATGAAAATTAAAACAAATGCTCATGTTTTAAGGAAGGCAAAAACTCAAAGAAATAAAACAAATAAGTTGCCTTAAAAAATCAAAGAATGGAAATCATACAAAAACTATTTATATTTACTAATCTAATCTAATCTAATCAGACCCTACACAGCTAAAAAAGTAGTAATCCAGCTACGTGTAAAAGGCCTGGGTGTAAAAGAAATATTGCATTATTTTATGCAATTTTATGTGATTTTACACCCTCAAATATGTTTTTTTTTGTGTTTTTTTTGTGTTTTCAAAAAATGTACATGCTGTGTGTGGGGTGGGTCTCGTGGCGCAGGGGTAGCGGCTTCGGCTGCCGATCCCGATGATGCTATGAGACGCGGGTTCGATTCCCGCCTTATCCACTGAGCTTCTATCGGATGGTGAAGTAAAACGTCGGTCCCGGTTTCTCCTGTCTCGTCAGAGGCGCTGGAGCAGAAATCCCACGTTAGAGGAAGGCCATGCCCCGGGGGGCGTAGTGCCAATAGTTTCGTTTACATGCTGTGTGTAATATTAAGTGTTTATTTTGACGAAGGTGATGTGCATGCTTTTGCATACGATTTTACCATCGGATTTTTTGCTGTGTAGCGCAGCCAATCTTTCGAAGGGATCCTGGAGAGTGCCTTAGGTTAGATGACGCCTAGCACTCTTCTTGTCATTCATTAACATTTGTAGTATGCGCCATTGCATCGGAATGCATTGAAACATCACAAGCGTTAAAGCGGCCAGGCCTACTGCGTAAAGCCGTATCGCAGAGATGATCCGTAATGGAGTACCCGACGCGATTGGTAGTAAGCAATGTATTCCTTATGGAGCGAACTGTCAAACTACCACTCGAATCGGGTATTCCATTGGGTTGAGTTTGAGCACTGAGTGTTCGAACAACAACACAATTCTGAATCGACAGGGGAGGAACATTGTATTTCCACGAATGCCCTGGACACTATTTGCCGTGGTTATAGCGCCACAACTCGCTTCTCTGTAACAGTATTCCTAATTCCAGTCCAGTCCAGTCCAAGTCATGGCCTAGTGGTTAGCATTTTTGCTTACCAATCCAAAGGCCGGGGGTTCGAACCCCGCCTCGAGCGACTTTGATTTTTCGTTCATATTTATCATTTCTAATTTCTGTGTTCTAATCTTTCTCGTTGGGAGCAGATGGGCATCGAACCCAGAACCATCCGCTTACAAAGCGAACACCGTAACCAGTCAGCCACGACCGCTCCATTTACAAAAAACTACACAGCAAATAAAGTAGTAATCCAGCTGCGTGTAAAAGGCCTGGGTGTAAAATAAATTTTGCATTATTTCATGAAATTCTGTGTAATATTACACCCTAAAATATGTAGCCCATCAGTATGGGAAACCTACTTGACCAAAATGTCAAGCTCACATATACGTTTATCCTTTCCATTTCTCATCGGTCTGATGGCCAAGCGGGCTAAGACGCTAGTCCTTACTGTAGGTGCTGAGTTTGAGTCCCGTCGGTTGCAACTTTTTTTTTGTGTATACAAAAATTGTACATGTAAGTGTGTTGTAAGTTGTAATTGTAAGTGTCTTTTTTGACGAAGGTGATGTGCATGCTTTTCCATGCGATTTTACCATCGGATTTTTTTCTGTGTATTTATAATTAAATGCTGAAATTTAAATAACTGCTCATGTTTGAAAGAATGTAAAAACTCACAGAAATGATTAAACTTAAATGAAAGGCAAAAAAAGCAAAAAATCACAGAAATTGTTCCAAATTATCTACTGAAAACTTAAAGAACTGCTCATGGTTGATTAATCTAATCTAATCTAATCAGACCCTAGCGCAGCCAATCTTTCGAAGGGATCCTGGAGAGTGCCTTAGGTTAGATGACGCCTAGCACTCTTCTTGTCATTTATTAACATTTGTAGTGCGCCATTGCATTGAAATGCATTGAAACATCACAAGCGTTAAAGCGGCCAGGCCTACTGCGTAAAGCCGTATCGCAGAGATGATTCGTAATTGGGTTGAGTTTGAGCACTGAGTGTTCGAACAACAACACAATTCTGAATCGACAGGGGAGGAAGAAGCGTGGGGACACACCACCATACGCTCCGAGATTTTAGTTGTATTCGTTGGGAGCACCATGCTAAGAAGGTTTGGTACTCCGGGACCCTCTGGGATGGGACATTGTATTTCCACGAATGCCCTGGACACTATTTGCCGTGGTTATAGCGCCACAACTCGCTCTAAAGAACTGCTCATGGTTGATTAAATGCAAAAACTCAAAGCAATAATAATACTAAGAAATAAATTTGGATGTCGGACTGATGCGTGGAGCGTAACGTAACGTCGTCGCCAACGACAAAGAAGGTCCCAACCAAGGATCGAAACGTTGGCGATGACAAAATATAAATCGACGCGATTTTTGTGACTGAAAGCCGCTAAGAAATAAAATACCAAAAAAAGCAAAGAAACACAACAAATATTTTAAATTAAATGATAAAATTTTTAAAAAGAACTGCTCATGTTTGAAATAATGCAAAAAACTCACAGAAACGATACAACTTACATGAAAAACAAAGAATGTAAAAAGCCATAGAAATTATTCCCAATTATATGATGAAAATTTTAAAAGAACTGCTCATGTTGGAAGGAATGCAAAAACTCACAAAAATTAAACAAATAACCTGCTTAATAAAGAGAAAATGAAAGCAACTGAAAATATTTAAAATTATATGCTGAAAATTTAAAGAACTGCTCATGTTTGAAAGAACGCAAAAATTCACAGAAATAAAACAAATAACTTGATTTAAAAAATACAAAGAATACAAAAAAGTAACAGAAATTATGTAAAATTACGCCATACTAAACATGTTTAAAAATGCCTATGTTTGAATGAATGACACTCAAAGGGGTTGACACCTTTGTTGTAGGTATTGATGAAAAAACGAAACTATTGGCACTACGCCCCCGGGGCATGGCCTTCCTCTAACGTGGGATTTCTGCTCCAGCGCCTCTGACGAGACAGGAGAAACCGGGACCGACGTTTTACTTCACTATCCGATAGAAGCTCAGTGGATAAGGCGGGAATCGAACCCGCGTCTCATAGCATCATCGGGATCGGCAGCCGAAGCCGCTACCCCTGCGCCACGAGACCCACCCAGGTATTGATGAATACTGTCCTAAAAAATAGTTTTTTTTTCACAAAAACTCAATTTCCCAAAATTGGTATTTCTTGATTTTTTAGATCTTTTGATATGTTTTAGGGGACCAAAACCCGCAACGTTTGAGCCATAGAGAAGTATGGTCAAAAATTTGGCCACCGAGTAAGGATTTTTTGAGAAATAGTGATTTTTGAAAAAAAAAAAAAATCGAAATCTTATTCTTGAAATTTCTTTAACTTAGTTTTGTTATGTAATTATGAATTTGCAATCGAAAAGTACTTAACAGATTTTTTGATAAAGTGCCTCGTTTTCAAGGTATTGCCACCGAAGGTTTGATTTCAGTTAAATATTTGCAGTTTTTCGATTTTTAAAAATAGTGACCATGAATGACCATTTCTGAAAATATTTTTTTTAAGGGTGCACAGCAACGAAGAAAGTTGTTGTATTCTTATTCCAAAATTGTCAAACTTACGAACCCAATCCTGCAATAACGGGATTGTAAAATTAAACAAACTTTAGGGGATGAATAAAAACATATTTCGATAGTACCTGTAGTTTTGACGATACTAAAATGTCTGTAACAAAAATCTGGGTGCAAAAGCTCTGGCTCTTAAAGTTCAGAAAATTTTCTAAAAATTGTCTAAGAGACATTGAAGATTGGACCTCTGGGTGCTGAGAAACAGCAGCTTTTAGAAAAAGAAACAGGAAAATTAAAGTTTTCTAAGTCGTAATATTGAATGTAAAATATATTTTTGAAGAAAAACTGGGTTTAAAAATTAAGATTTGCATTCGAAATTTTAATATTTTCAAATTTATTTTTACACCAGAGTGTAAATTTCTAGCATTGGACACAAATTTCCGCAAAAAACCGCCACCGACATTTCCAGCTTCCCCGAAAACCCCTCGTCACCAATTATGAATTATTCGATTCGATTGTTTGCTTTCCATCCATTAGAGATGAACAGCCAGCGCTCAAACGTTTGCACAGGTCCCTCCTCACCTTCCCAAAGCTTCTCAAAAGCGCATACAAAGCAGCGAGCAAAAGCTCGCCGCAGCTCATTACACCCTTAATGGACATGTCATTGCCAAATTTTGCTGCGCCATGCGCATTCTCTCCGTGCATATGTGTTTGTGGTTGTGGTGCTGGTGGCAGCGCACAACGAGCTGGAGAGTGAAATTCCAATTGAAAACAATTAGACCATTCACAGCTCCAATTAGTTGGCGTTGATGGGATCTCCTATTTCTATAAAGCTCGAATCGGCAAATAGTTTAGCGAAACAAAGAGATCCGCGACGGGTTGGGGTTGCATAATTAAAGAGTATTGGGGGAACTTTTGCTGGGATTAGTAATTGGACCAGAGTGGATACAAGTTTTGTGCTTTAATTTCGTTGGAACATTTCTATTTTTGGGCTTAGAAATCGTCACACGTCGCTTTTGACGTTCCAAGAAAAACGCATTTTAATGTTTGAACTTGAATAAACAAAAACTAGAGCACGCAATGTAAACAATAACAAACACGTTTTGTATGGTTGTGCATTGTCCCGAAGTTTGGTTGAATTTGGTTGCCGGAGTCTTGAGTTATAGTTTAAATTGTTTACGGTTTTTGAGCATGCACGTGTGTCAAACGTGTTCTGAGCAGAAATCCTTTTGGCCAGTTGTCGCACTTACATCAATTTTCAGGGGGTGTCAAGATAGCACGACAAGATTGAAACTTCTTTCATATGAAAAGTGACCACAATTCACGGAGTTTTTCGGTTTTATTGAATATCTCAGGATTGAAATCGAATTTTGGGAATCTGTAATAGTCAAAAGGTGAGGCATGAGCTGCACGACAATGAGGAGTTTGGCAGTTCTGCTTTATGATTCAAGATCTTAAACCAAGTTTTATGAAAATGACACTGTTCAGTTGGTATTACTTAACCTACCAGGTACGAAGCATTCAATCAAAGCGTTTTTACGATTCTTTGTGTTCCGTCTTCCTATCACCGTTGTCCCCGTTACATCGTTACACACATCGACCACGCTTCGAAAGCCTGGTGGTTCACGCATCGTTTAGTTCGCCAAATGGCACTTGGCATGCAACCAGAAAGAGTTCCCTTCTTGCGCTTGCCGTGATCGGTGAGCCATAGAATGCGCAAGCGCTCTTATGCAAAATATTCCGGCTTCTTCGGTTCGATAGTTCTTTCTTGCGTGCATATTGGCGGTTATTGCAGGCTGCCAAGTAGGTAGGCTGCGCAGCTTTTTGTTGCAGAAGCCCAGTTGAGGTGTAACGCTGTGCAGCTATTTGTATGCCCACTTCCCGTACTCTTCGTGCGCCGCACATCCGAACCAATCCGCAATCGCTGAAGACACACGTTTATTTACAAAACAGTCAGCGTGACTGAATATCTGGCGCAAAACATGTGTACCTGATGGTACATACATAATACTGGAATGTAAATAGGGCTCTTCTTGAGCTTCTCCTCGTAGGCAAAACATCCGAGCAAGAACATCACAAGAAGCGGTTGTGCCTGCTTCGCAAACAAACAGAACTCCAACAGCTCGCCTCCAAAGTCCCAATAAATGGCTCTCCGTGTGGCAGCACAATTGTGAAAGGCACAAGGTTAGGCTAAATGTTACCACACGGCGGCGCCACCAACTTCAGTGTGGAGATTGGGAGAGATTTAAATAGCGAGTTCAGGCTTCAGCTAAAAGGTGCATAAAGAGCATTCGCGGCACGCTAATGCTAATGGTAACATTTGCAGCTCAACACACGGGTCCTATTAGTCAGCTGAGGAGCGGAGTCTGTCTGCTGTTAGACGGAGATACTTCTCGAGAGGGAAAAGGAACGAGGACGAAGGTCTCGTCGCGGAATAGGTCGTGTTCTATGTGAAGTGCTAACCGCGCTAATGATGCTTCGTAAGAAGTCCTCTCTACCGTTTTTGGGTCTTCCAATTTGAGCTTCTCCGTGATGTTAGAAGAGCAATGTGTGTGGTGGCATTTGAACATCAAAAACTTCAAGGATTCGTTACAGTTGGTTAGAAGGGGCAGCGTAAACGTCCCAATTTGAGAATATTTTATTTTAAGATGTGCGAGAAAATGTAACGTGAAAATGGGATAAAACTTAACACTGAATGAAAGGTCGTTTCACTCATCAGGGGTCTTTCAAATATTACGTCCAGAGATTTTCATGATTTCATTCTCCCCTCTCCCGTGACACAAAATTGCAAAGCTCTTTTTGTCACTTGAAACATGATATCCAGAAAACACTTTTTTATAGAATAATTAGGAACAGAAAAGTAATTAGGAAGTGAAAAGTTCAAGCAAATATGGAATCGACTAAAATATAATATTTTTTTTTCAAAAGTAAAAAATGAAAAACTGTAACTCAGTATTGATTGGAAAATTCATAACTCGGTCAAAGATTTTTTGGCCGTTCTGGAAAATTTCTGAAAAGTCGGCAATTGACAAAATACAAACTTATGGGAAATTGGACGAGCTTTCCGGTAAAAATATTTACGAGACTGAAAAATCAAGTCTGTCATAAAGAATTTGTCAAAAACCACTTAAAACCTATTTTTCAACATTTTTATTTTTAAAACCGCTGTATCTTCACAAGGATTGGACTTAGGACAATGGTCAATATGGAGACTTTTATGTAAAATTGTCTGGGAAATCGATTCCCACTATCGGTTTTTGAAAATTTTGACGTTTAGACCACTTTTCAAAAAAAAAAAAAAAAAAAAAAACAGTTTCAGTAAATGATTTTTTTATTTTTTTAGGAGAGACATACCATCGCATATTCGCTCTACAGCATTGCCTTGGCGTTCTCGATTGCGAGATTCCTACTCGAAACTAGGTTTCCGAAGGCTTGATTGTTGAGGCAATGTCAAACCTTTTTTTACACCTTAGCTTCCATCCACCCCGGGATTCGAACTGACGACCTTTGGATTGTGAGTCCAACTGCCTACCAGCGACTCCACCGAGACAGGACCCAGGGAGACGACTCCTACACCTGGACTGAGCTAACGACCTAACCTTTTTAGGTTAGTCCGGGCCAACATTAACTTCCCTTCCGACGGAAGGCGTGATCAGACAAATCTCGTCTCAAAATTTGCCACCGGGACCTTCTGGGATCAAACCCAGGCCGACTGGGTGAGAGGCAATCACGCTTACCCCTATACCACGGTCCCAGCATATTTTTTTATATTTTTTTTCATATATTTAACAATAAAAAGGCTCAAACTCTTTTGCGTTTTCTTTATTGTAGTGTTGACATTTTTGCAGGAAATGTGCAATCAATTTGCATTGTGTAGATTACACAGTCCAACAAGATTTTGTCTCTGAGACGAGTATATGTGTTCCTAGTAGAATTTTGCCTGCTGAATCCGAATCCGGGTCCAGAATTGCTCCAATTGGTCCCAATTTTGAGATACACCCGTTTGAAATGTTAGTTTAGGCCAAAATTAGCTACTTTGTTGACTATTTTACAAAAGAACTATTGAATAAACAACTAAACCAATACATGTATCTTAAAGTTCACGTTTTCCCCTTTCTGAAACACCCCTGGTTTTTAAAATTTGATTGTTTCTACGCATATTTATAACCATTTTAAAATTATATTTTCAGTTGGTACTCATTCAAGTTTTTCCAACTTGCATGCAAGTCAAATTTTATTTTTAAAATGACTATAAATATGCGTAAAAACAATCAAATTTTAAAAACCAGGGGTGTTTCAGAAAGGGGAAAACGTGAACTTTAAGATACACGTATTGGTTTAGTTGTTTATTCAATAGTTCTTTTGTAAAATAGTCGACAAAGTAGCTAATTTTGGCCTAAACTAACATTTCAAACGGGTGTATCTCAAAACTGGGACCATTTGGAGCAATTCTGGACCCGGATTCGGATTCAGCAGGCAAAATTCTACTAGGAACACATATTCTTGTCTCAGAGACAAGAAATATTTGATTTTTTGTTGAACTGTGTTATTCTAATGAACAATATCTTCAAAAATATGTTTTAATTTTGAAAATGCATTCTAAATGCTTGTAAAAATCTTGTGAAATGTTTTAATTAAACAAATTAAAGCCTAAATGCAATGTATTTACAACATTTCGTGGCAAGTGGCAGATTTCGCGGCTTTCGTCAAATCGTGAAACATCACGATCCCTAACAATCTGGTTTAACATTATCAAAACAGCAGAAAATAAATGAAATTTCAATGCATAGTATCGCAAAAAGTTTTTTTAACCCAAAACGTGTTTTTCCTCAAAACTTAGATTTTTTAAACTTATTTAGTAAAAAAAATGTTTTTATGTATAAAGCATCTAACTTCAATTCTTGCATCGACATGTTGTAACCATAGCGGCTTTAAATCAAATTTGCTATCAAAAAGTACTCTTAGGAAACTTTTTTTTTTAAACTCGCAGTTTTTCCATTTAATAAAATAGTGCCCATGTGTGCTAATTATTGAAAAAAAAACTTTCCAAGAGCTGGAAACGGCTCAATACTTGTATTTTGTTTTTTTTTTGTGATGAGAAATTTTAAACCTGCCTCTGTTTTCAGTTTATTGAAATGAGAAAACAAAATGCAGAAATTATGTTTTTCGTGACAAATACTGGTGTCAGCTCTTGAACAAATGGTAAAGCTTTTTATTGATGGTTTTACTCCAAACAACCCTATGTTTTCAAATATTTGAAGAAAGCTTTGAATATATTTTTGCATTTTTTTGAGAACAAACAATAGAAAGTAATTTTTCAATGATTTTTTTTTGTATTATTATGCAATATGATTTAAATTCCCTGGGCCTTGTAAAGTCAAGGGGCATGATTTGATCCTAGTGCATTAGTTAAAATTTGGGTAAACATTCTTTTTTATAAGCACTATGGACACCACTTCATGCTACGAGAACTCGCTTTGCCGCAGCCCCAGGGCTTACGCGTTGACCGATAAGCTGTCTTCGTGAACTAAGTAGTTCTCCGATAGTGAAAATATCACAATTGCACAAGACACCGCTGCTTCTGTGACTTTTTCACTATCACAATGTGGGATTTAGGTTGGGTCTTCAGGATAGTACAATTGTGTAGTTGCTTAGCATTAGCAATAAATCTGTATTCTTTCAAAATCTATTTATAGTTAAAGTTAGTTGCAATTGTTAAGTAAGAGTAATGCTGTCAATAAACTTTGATTGATGTAGAATACGAGGCATTCTTTTATGTCAAATTGTCCATTAGGGTGGGTACGTTTTTCAAAAAGTTCTCGGATCAAGTTTTAGTATGGTTCCCCTTGTAGGGCATGCCCATAGGGACTTTCATGCCAAATATCAGCTCATTTGGTTGTAAACTGGCTGCGCGCATCAAGGTTAAAGTTTACATGGGAATTACTATGGGAAAATTGGACTTTTTGTTCAAGCGCTCCTACAGGTCTGAGAAAATCACGCGCCAACTTCTGGTATGGTCAGGCCTATGGGGAATGTTCTGGAGAACAATTTACCGAAGAGAGCAAATGGATTCGTTGTCCCTAGACCTGGCGCATCGGCAAACAATCCGATGTCTCCGGAATCAACGGTTTTCCCTGAAAAGGCATCAAATTTTCCTTAGCATGCTATGAAAACTTAATGAACACCGCGACGCCACACGTCAGGCAGCTACCACGTGGATGAAAAATTTGCAAAAAAATACAAATTTGCTATGCAAAGATTCAGAATTCGACTGAATAATATCAGGATTGCTCGCAATGATCATTTTCTAGTTAAAAGAAAGTTTGCAATTGAATATTCCAGCCGTTTCTCACCCACGTGGTAGCTACCTGACTATGGCGTCGCGGTGTGCATCAAGCTTTCATAGCATGCTAAGGAAAATTTGATGCTTTTTCAGGAAAAACCGTTGATTCCGGAGACATCGGATTGTTTGCCGATGCGCCAGGTCTAGGGACAACGAATCCATATGCTCTTTTCGGGAAATTGTTCTCCAGACCATTCCCCATAGGCCTGACCATACCAGAAGTTGGCGCGTTATTTTCCCAGACCTGTAGGAGCGCTTGAACAAAAAGTCCAATTTTCCCATAGTAATTCCCATGTAAACTTTAACCCTGATGCGCGCAGCCAGTTTACAACCAAATGAGCTGATATTTGGCATGAAAGTCCCTATGGGCATGCCCTACAAGGGGAACCATACTAAAACTTGATCCGAGAACTTTTTGAAAAACGTACCCACCCTATTGTCCATAGAGTCTCGATCAATCAATAATGTAATGATATCGGACAAAATTCGTTGATCTGTTGAACTAACGGTTTTCGGATTATGGTTGTATACGGATCTTTTGGCGTAAATGGTCATTTCTTTTTCAAATCGCGATTCTATCCTATTTGTATATCAGTTCATTTTTTTTAATTGTTTTTGATAGAAGTAGTACTACAACAGTTAAAGGAATGTTTAGTTTTGAACATCAAGTTTAAAGGATTTTAGATTAAAGTTTAGATTTTTAATCCAAAGTAGTTAGCAAATGAATATTTGGACTTATATGAATAATTGAACATTTTGGACTTATGAATAACACACAACTGTGCATTTATTCTAGAGTCAGATCCATACAGCGTCAGTGTTTATTTGGTCGAAGTGTACTAATTCATTGGCAGATCTGATTCTAGTTGTAATGTACGACAAGACTACTGACGGACGTGACAGGACGAGGGCCCAGTTTAGAGGTTTCGACATCAACGATGTGCGGCTGGATCACCCTCCCAAAAAGTCTTTTATTTTTACACATTCATCCCTCTAACACCTGTAGTTGCCCAGTGCTCCATAATTCTATTACTTCAAATTGTAATTTCTTTAGTACTAAATATTCAACCAATTCAAATAATTCTTTTTGCACAAATTCGATTTTCATCTCATTTGATCATGGTAAACAAAAACGTAAAAAAATCACAGTTTTAATTTGGAGGTAAAGAGTTAATATTGTTTTGATGAAATAACATCAATCTGTTAAAAGCTTACCTAATTGTAATAATGTAATACTCATTAAGCAATAAGTGACAAATGACCTCTCTAGGTTAAAGTCACGTTAATAAAATAAACCACAACATTAAGCAAGATCTATTCCCAGTGGTTTCAAAAATTAATATTATCAAAAATAATTTTGATATCATAAATTCTGATAATCTGATTAATTATATATAAGCCAAACAATACATTCAATTAAACAAAATCATGTTGAGTTTGTTCATTTATTATTTTTTCAGAGCATTTAAAAAAAAATGTTCTAAAAATTTAAGAAAATGTATAGTTCCTCATGAATTTCGGGAATTCCCGCGAAAATTGCAAATTTCCCGGGAAACGGGAAATTTTTTTTCGGGAAATCCCGGGAATTCTCGGGAAATTGGACGCTCTAGGTCTGGGAGGTGAGATTGGGTCATACAAACATCGGCATTTTTGTACGACCTAATCTCACCCCCCAGACCCAATGTCACCCCTAATGACGGTATATCAATTTATTGTCATGGAAATCTATCAGAATTTGCGTTTTTAAGCATTTGAAGACAAATGAAATAAATTTCGGTTGGTATTTTTACAAAATGTTAATTTATTGAAGTTTAAAAAAGTTTGTGCACCTCAAAAAATGTCTGGCACAAGCTCAAAAATCCTTGATAGGGACAGCAAATATTCGAGTAATAAATTTGAAAATCGGGATACAAACTATTTTATCCTGTTTCTGTTTTAACTGAAACAAAACAATTGATTGAACACTCCGGCTTTCATTTACTTTAAATGAATCATTTTTCACACATTCCTTGGCATCTCAGCTCTCAAAAATCATTCATATCTTTTTTGTCTAGAGTCCAGTACTCTAAAGTGATTCAGTTTTTTTTTAAATCCAAAATGGCGGCCAAAATGGTGTTGATTAAATATTGGAAAAATGCATTTATTAATTTTATAGGCAATCAACTAATCAAATTTGACTAAAATGGGGTCGCAGAACTCGACTTTGATGCTTAAAGCAAGAAAATGAAAAAATACGAACAACAACTTTTTTTTTGTTCGCGATCCCATACAAACTTTGGATAATCGATATTTCAGATAATCGAAAATTCGGATTATCGAGTCTGGACTGTAGTGTGCAGCTTTCAAACACACATGCCGCGAAAACCGGAAATGTGGCATATGCGACACAGAAAACACCGAAAAATCAACGCAAACATTGAAATGGCATTCGCGGAAAGTGAACGTGTTTTCGTGTGGTGGCTCTGGCATGTAATCTGATTAGAAAGGAGCATATTCCGCTCATCTTTTTTGTTGGATTCGCTCCGAGAATTACTTGAAAGCTTCCATTTTCAATTATCGTGATTATCGCCACCAGAAATCGGAATCGGGGCGGGTTCTTTGAGTTTCGATTTCCGAAAGGAAACAAATTCACAGCCACTTGATGATCTTGAAATGAAAGGTTATTGATTTCTTTTCTCTCTTGTTTACTTCCAGGTTTGGAATCTCAGACGAGATCTCTGCAGAACACGTGCTGCTCTCTATTACGCGTGGATGCCACCAGTTCAAGGTTGAACTTTGTGTGGAATTTGTGCTTGTTTAAGATATTCATCTTCTAAACAAGATCAACCGAGTGAGTTTGTGTGTGAGTGTGTGTTTTTGAACAAACGAATCATCGAAACAACGAAAGTAGTGTGCCAAAGCTCTTCAAGTGGAGAGAGTCCGAGAATGTTTTAGCGCTTGAGTGGACCATTGGTGAAACGAGAAATGCTGCTGTGCAGCAGCAGCATTCCGGTAGTGGTCATCGTCGATACAACGGACAATCATGTTTGGAGTGGTTTCAACGATTCAGCAACATCCACCAATCGTTAGCTGTTTGCCACCCCGACCGATAAGCAGCGGAAGCGGTAGCTCTAGTGTCGACGAGGAAGATTCGAATTCCACGACCGCTGGGACGACCAGAAACGGTCCGTCCGAGATTATCAACTCGGTTGGCGTTTCGGGTGGAAACGGAACGGACGGAACTGGTGGCGGTGGAGGAGCGCGAAGTGTTGTCAATATGAAGTGGAACAGCAGTTCCACGTCCAGCAGCTTGAGCAGCAACAGTGGGAGCGACCGGAAGAGCACGTTCTACACCGAGCCGGAAACGAAGGTGAGATTTTTTTAAGATTTAAGGATTTTTAATTAATAGAATTTTACATGATAAAGGTTACCAAATTATGTTCCAGTTATCAGAAGGTGTGCCGAGTATCTTTCAGTACATAATTGATGGAGTACTTCGAGTCTAGATTTGACGCAATTATCCACTAATTATATGATGGCTTTGATAGCAGTAATTACCTCACGCGCTTCAATTTCAACCAGAGGTCTACAAGGTTCACGCCTATCTGGCAAAGGAAAAGCTTTAACAACTGTTGTTGGCAACTTGTTGCCCAAAAAAGCCCCCGTCAAAATAAACTGTGCGATTTCCAATATCTGGCTACTGGTCTTTGCGGCATGCAAATTACCACCCCTCGGAGGAGAGAGGTTGCCAGCAGCACACACAATATTTATATACAAACAAACCAATTAGTGCCCACTATGCCGCTGTTTGCCCAATCGAATCGAGTCGAGACCCTGACTGAAATTATTAATTTGCTTCCAATTACATCCGAGCGAATTTTCAAAGCCTCGAATCGTTTAGCCTTTACCAAATTGATCCAGCTATCAGCTGTCGACGATCGCGTTGAAATGTTGAAAAGCTCGAGAAAACCGTTTAAGCGGGCTTTATTGGTTAACGATGGTGATTTCGAAAATTTCGAATGTTTTTCTTCTAAAGTTGTCCGTGTCGACAACTTTGGGGCATCAGTGGATGGTCTTGAAGTGGACCCCCCAAAGTGGGAGTTAGGAAAATTTCTGACCTACCCCAACGAAATTCAATTTGTTGTTGGTCACTTTTTCGTTTGACACTGTTTTAGTTACTACCCCCTTGGTTGGTCAAAGTATAACTGAAAAGTGGCGAATTGTCACTTTTTACACGGCGCTCACGCACACTATCAAAACTAACGTTTGGTAGTGTGTGTGAACTCCATGTAAAAGGGTTGTCAAACCAAAAAGTGAGCCCGTTCGTCTGACAATTGTTGGTGTAAAGCCATCGGGGTTTGAGTGTAATAAACTTTGAGTGAAACAAATTGGCGAAACTAGAAAGTCCATGTGTAACAAGTTCGCAGTCCACACTTAAATCATTGGCGCCCATTTGGGATCAGCTGGACTGATGAATGAGAAATAAAAAATGAATTGAAAATTGCAACATTTCACACTTACTGCTCCCATGTGCATCGTTGTTGAAGACGAACCAAACACAATCAGCATGATGTTAAATCTAATGTGATTTGTATCTAAACAAGTCATTATGCTAGCGGTATTGTAATGCAAAACACGGCTTATGATTTTATTATTATGATTAGTCTCTAACAGCTGTTATTCAACCAATTGAGGAAAATCAGAGCCTGTTAAATTGAATCAACAATGAACAACTCAAATAGCAAAAATCGAAACGAATACATGCAAACGACTAAGATTGATTTGGTCTTCATTCGGTATTGTTCCAACAGCAGCTTTCAACTAGGAAACTTCAGAGATTAGAGAAATGATAATTGTACACAATTCACCGGGGTGCTTTATCAGTCGATCTACGAACAGCATTGTAGCATCAAAGTCTAGTGATCAGCAGATTGGACGGTCAACAATGCCTCCCCAAACGTTGGCAAGATGAGCCGTGCGTCTCCATCCAAGTGAAACCATCCTGTGTGATGCCCACTGGTACAGTGAAACCTCTTTTTACGCGGTGGCGTAACGGTTTTTATTTCGAGGGAGCAGCTGTGGCTGAATGGTTACAGTGTTTGCTTTGTAAGCGAATGGTTCTGGGTTCGATTCCCATCTGCTCCCATCGAGAAAGTTAAGGACATAGAAATACTTGAAATGCTGAATATAAACGAAAAATCAAAGTCGCCGAAGGCGGGGTTCGAACCCCCGTCCTTTGGATTGGTAAGCAAAAATGCTAACCACTAGGCCATGGCGACTTGGTGAGCATAGACTGGAATTAGGAATACTGTTACAACCAACCCGCAACGCCTTTCGAGGTGTATCCTAGGGTTCTACCTCTCCTACTAACATTGAGTCCAAAACCTCCCTACAAACATCTATACCACTAAGGTGACGTAGGGGTCCTTGCGCACTTTAGATAGGTGTTTACTAACGATCCTTCATATCCCTGAGGATAGCTTGGACCCGGCCTGGACCCCCTTATGCCCTGGGCTGTATTACACACTCATCAAAAGATGAAGACATGGTATCTCCCGTGTTGGATTATTGTTCCGGATGAGGGTCTAACACAACCAGACCAAACAGAGGGATAAGCGTTGTGGAGCCTTCCGGTGGTGGGGCGTCCTCCAAATGCTAATGCTAATGCTAATGGCGTAACGGTTTTTATTTCGTTGATTTTTCAAAAAAAACCACTTTTGCAAGCTTCAAAAAGCGTTTTGTAGATCTGAATAAAACCTTCAAATTGATTTTAAAAGATTTCAAAAATGTTGCGTCGTTCCAGAGAAATTGACAAATTAGAAAAACGTAACGCACCGCGTAAAAAGAGGTTTCACTGTATACCCAACTGGGGATTGCACGAGATTGATGTGCATTTAAGTGATTTTGTTGATTTTTTGCATGAAACCTACATGTGACTCATCAACATTCAATAATCGAGGTTCGATAACACTTTTCAAGGGAGCAGTGCGTGGCCGAATGGTTACGCTGTCCGCTTTGTAAGCGGATGATTCTGGGTTCGCTTCCCATCTGCTCCAACCTTCCATCGGATGAGGAAGTAAAATGTCGGTCCCGGCCTTGGTTGTTAGGCCGTTAAGTCATTCCATTTCTCCATGCCATAAGTACAAACAACACACCCAACCAAGCCTACTCCGGTGGAATCGCTGGCGGCGGTTGGACTCACAATCCAAAGGTCGTCAGTCCAAACACTGGGGTGGAAGGTTCCTTGGAGTAAAAGAGGTTTGTGTGCTCTCCCCATTCAAGCCTTCGGACTCCTAGGTTCGAGCAGAAACTTGCAATAGAGACCACAAAAGACCCGGGGGTCGTTAATGTGGATGGTTTGATTTTTTGAGCACTTTTCAAGAGACTAACATTCCCATCCACTTCCCCGTGTCTTACCACTGGTCGTGGCCGGCGACGGTATTGATCAGCATGATAGGGATCTTTGAAAATTGCGAAGGGGTGATGATTGGTTCCTACTTTTCATCTGTGGTCCACGGAGCAATTTTTGGGGGTCCTGGTCAATAACGAAGTAGCAGCTACGGGTAGACACCAATGCTATGCTATGCTATGCTAGGATTTGACTGAGAGACTGCCAACGAATGCAGCAAAAGCCAAAAGACATTTCCAGTCAAACTTTTCTCTTTTGAGTGTACCGAGAAAGGGTCCGTCCATTGTGGTCGAGGCGCATCATCGCGGTAATTAAGCCAACGTGGTTTCATCAGCCGGCCCAGACACCGCGACGCCTCCACCGCGTAACGGTTCTGCTGGGCTTCCGAGAAAATCTAAATCATCCTCCGGCGGCGCCGCTGCCACTTGCGTCAGATCATCAAAATACTCATGTCGAAACCATGTTCAACCATCGACGGACAAGCTGGTACACAATGGGACAAAAGGCGGGCGCCATTTTACACAAACACCCCCGCATAAACAGCGTGTGAGTGTTTGTGTGTGCATGTAGCTTAACCGAAAGAATTACGAGTAATTAATCTGTGTCTTGAAACCTGATGCAATGCAATAGCCCATTGTTTGAAAGGTGTGTGCAGAAGTGACTAGCGCTGATGGGAACTTCTACTTGAACGTCAGGTTGGCTCCAAAAGACCACTTCACTCGGCTTTATATGTCAGGAAAAGGCCTTTTGCATCGACGCGTGTGCTGGCCTCAAGCGGGCTAAAATGTTGGGGACACACATTAGAAGGTATGCGTTTTATGCAATCGCCCCGGGTATGCCATCATCGACATCATTATGATCGGTTGGTTTGTAGTTTAGTGGATATGCGAGCAATAAATAACGGAGAATCGTAACGAAACCGTCTTCCTCATACTGGGGATCTTAGATCACTTGCGTAATTGTTATGGTTATGAAACACGGTGTAAAAAATACCGTAATTATCAAATTAAATTACTAATTTATAATCTATACCTTTGTCTAAAACCATTTGATTGCTGTGATCCTAGATCACCTTTGGCTAAAACATGAAAGTATATATTTTTCATGATACATGCATTTTACTAAAATACACCTTTTTAACGGGAGTAGACTATTTCCTCAAGTCATCAATGTTATTTAACAATGTGAGTAACGTCTCAGAACTGATTTGTGCCCTTTGAAGATGTTTGTATAAATTGTCAGTTTTATTGGCAAAAGTTGCTAGAGAACAATAGAGCAATTCTCCCCATACTTTGGAAACGGTTATCATTTGTTTTTTTTATTTGGCTCAAACTTTTTGGGGGCCTTTTTGTGTTGATTCACCCAAAGCAGGAGTTTTCTGATGGATTTGGTGTTTTCGATAAAGATGAGAACTATTCCCAATCGATGGGTCTATTCCCAATTGGCATCGATGAGAACTATTCCCAATTTAAAATAAGCTTTAAACAAGCTAAGGAAATGCTCGTTATAACCCATAAAAAACGTTAAAAAATCTGTCGGATTTATTGGAATCATCTTATTCCAGGTCTTGACAGAGACTTTGATAGAACAAGTTTTAAAAAAAATCTGTTTTTTAATGCAAAAAATTGATTTGATTTTTTTGATTTTTCGTACGTTCTACTCAACTATTGGGGCAAGACGAATAACCCGTTGGGGCAAGAGGAACAATGCATGAAAAAACATGCTAATTTACTAACAATTGAACTATTATCACTTCGATTAAGATGTATTTGAAAAGTTTCTTTCATTTTTAGATTAAAAAATAATCTATATATATAAAAAATTTCGAAGGTTTTGTTCGAACGCGAATCAGTTGAACACGGAACGTCGGATCGGAGCGCTCTTTGCTGCGTTGGGTTCGTATAAGCCCAAGGAAGGTTCTTACGCTAATAAGTTGGCACTTTGGCCACTCTGAGACCGATTCCGGAACACCACCGTTTGTATGGGAAATGAAACGAAAAACTGAATTTTGATCATAGGAGGCGTAAAGATATTTTCAAACAAAAAAAAAACAAAACGTCAAAACGGAAAAGTTTAATGTAGAAGGTGGTAGAAAATACAGTTTTTAGTAGGATAAATAATCAAACTAAAAAAGGAAAGCTGTTTGGTCAGTCGAAAAAATAAACCTATTTGGCAGGTGGGTTGAATAATTTTTAACTGACTAATTATTATTTTAGTTTTTAGAAAACAAACCCGGACAAAAAAAAAACATAAAAAGGAAAACAAAACCAAAATGAATTCAATGAACGTTTAACCACTAGAAAAAAGAAACAGATCTTGATAGACAAGGACCTAAAAACAACCTTCATTTTTCAGAGCACCCAGGCCGCAAACAATAAAAATGAAAGAGTAAAAGTAGATTGCAAAAAAACAAACGAGGAACAAATGAACATTAGAATACACTAATCAACGAAGCAAAACAAACTAAGAAAGGTACTTCGTGATTTTTGTACCAAACCAGTTTGTACCTTTCAAACTTCAATGTATTTTATGGAACAACAACAAAATTGTATGAAAAAAAGTATAAGGATCAGTTCGATAAAAGAACAATTAAAAAATTAACTTCAGAAGAAAATAAGAAACAAAAGCAAACAATTAAACAGGGCTTTTCAATGGACTATATGAGGAAAGAAGGAGGAGGTCTAACGAAAAACCAAATGAGATTTGTAATACAGTGATGAGATTAAAAACATAAATAGGACACATCATGAAGCAAAGAATAAAGATTAAAAAGTAAAAAAAAAGCGTTGACAAAACAAAAAGAAAGAACTTGCAGTTTTTGCCCGTGACAGAACTTATTTAGTTGTTTATTTAAGGAGAATCATATGGTTTTCTAAATAGTAAACGGTAGAACATGCAAAACTGCTTTTTGAAAGTAAAAGTAAAGGTACCAGAAATGTTGGGATAGAAACCACAAAAAAGAAGAGAATAGCAGAAAAAAATGACAAGCATAAGAATCTCAAATTAAAAAAACTAATTTAATCCACCTATGTGGTTGGAGCCTTCCTCACTCATTACCAACAATAGCTGTACACAAATTTCATCTATTTTATAGATCCGGAATAAAAAGTACACCATATCTCAAGACAGGGTTGCCAGATCGTCATTGTTTTGGACTCGTTGGAAAGGTCTTTCGATAACCTAACCAACGATGGGTCGGATGGTGGATCCGGACATAGTTTACATACATTTAAGTGAGATCCGGCTTCCAAAAAGTACACCAATATCACTTAAGGGGCCATATCTCGAGACAGGGTTGCCAGATCTTCAATGTTTTGGACTCGTTGGAAAGGTCTTTCGATAACCTAACCAACGATGGGTCGGATGGTGGATCCGGACATAGTTTACATACATTTAAGTGAGATCCGGCTTCCAAAAAGTACACCAATATCACTTAAGGGGCCATATCTCGAGACAGGGTTGCCAGATCTTCAATGTTTTGGACTCGTTGGAAAGGTCTTTCGATAACCTAACCAACGATGGGTTGGATGGTGGATCCGGACATAGTTTACATACATTTAAGTGAGATCCGGCTTCCAAAAAGTACACCAATATCACTTAAGGGGCCATATCTCGAGACAGGGTTGCCAGATCTTCATTGTTTTGGACTCGTTGCAAAGGTCTTTCGATAACCTAACCAACGATGGGTCGGATGATGGACCCGGACATAGTTTACATACATTTAAGTGAGATCCGGCTTCCAAAAAGTACACCAATATCACTTAAGGGGCCATATCTCGAGACAGGGTTGCCAGATCTTCAATGTTTTGGACTCGTTGGAAAGGTCTTTCGATAACCTAACCAACGATGGGTCGGATGGTGGATCCGGACATAGTTTACATACATTTAAGTGAGATCCGGATATATGTGAAAATACATTTTTATACATAACTTTTGAACTACTTATCGAAACTTCAATCTGTATAAAACTCGATCTATGGGACCCTAAACCAAGTCGAATGCAACAGGTTCGGGTCAAATCGGTTCAGCCAGTGCTGAGAAACATGAGCTAGTTTGTTGGTCACATACATACATACACACACACATACACACACACATACACACACACATACACACACACATACACACACACATACACACACACATACACACAGACATTTGTTCAGTTTTCGATTCTGAGTCGATATGTATACATGAAGGTGGGTCAACGACGTTTTTTTACTAAATTCATTTTTAGAGCAGGATTATAGCCTTACCTCAGTGAGGAAGGCAAAAGGATGGGAAGATAGAAACAAAAGAACTAATTCGGTATGAGAAAAAGATAAAAAAGAATTACCAATTTATTGCTTCAAAACAAAACACAAAGAACTTGATCAACAGATGTTCGGAGTGAATCTATGACATTTCCCCGAAACCCATATTACCGAAGGGACATTTCCCCGAATGCCACTTCCCCGAAAAGACAGTTCCCCTAATATTCATTTCCCCGAATTCCATTTACCCGAATTTCCCATTTCCCCTAATCGTCCACATCCCCGAATTCCATTTTCCCGAATGGGCCACAATCCCGAATGCCACTTACCCGATTAGTCATATCCCTGAATAGTCATTTCCCTGAATGCCATTTCCCCGAACGCGGTCAAACGGAAATGCCCGGTGCCCCGGAGCGCGCGCGCTCCTGGGCACCGGGCATTTCCGCTTGACCGCGTTCGGGGAAATAGCATTTTATAAGAAAAAAATTGATGGCAATTTTTATCACATCAAATTACATATAATATTTTTTGAAAGGTTCGTATTGGCTCTGAATGATCAACTTTCTTTTTGGCTTCATTCAGAACAGACGTAGCATTTTTGGGGGGAAGGGGTGTTGAAAGGTTTGGTACTTTTCATTCAAATACAATGAATATTGTTGCAGACTTTTTTTTTATATATTCTCAACACAAATACTTTTTTCTTATAGACCTAATAATAATAATGCAATAGAAGTTTTGTTATTTTTCATGATTTAAAAAATATACTGTGCGATTTTCGTAGTACAGAACCCCGTTCACATTGATCCTTTTATTCACATTGCTGGTTTGGGATTTGGCGAAAAGTATAATAAAAAAAACTTTAAATAAAATTTGTACCAGCCTTATGTACCTATTTGTTAAATTTTTGGGTTTTGCCTTCCTCACTGAGGTAAGGCTATAATCCTGCTCTAAAAATGAACTTTGTATAAAAACGTCGTAGACCCACCTTCATGTATACATATCGACTCAGAATCGAAAACTGAACAAATGTCTGTGTGTATGTGTGTGTGTATGTGTGTGTGTATGTGTGTGTGTATGTATGTATGTGACCAACAAACTAGCTCATGTTTCTCGGCACTGGCTGAACCGATTTGACCCGAACCTGTTGCATTCGACTTGGTTTAGGGTCCCATAGATCGAGTTTTATACAGATTGAAGTTTCGATAAATAGTTCAAAAGTTATGTATAAAAATGTGTTTTCACATATATCCGGATCTCGCTTAAATGTATGTAAAATATGTCCGGGTCCACCATCCGGCCCATCGTTGGGTAGGTTATCAAAAGACCTTTCCAACGAGTCCAAAACATTGAAGATCTGGCAACCCTGTCTCGAGATATGGCCACTTAAGTGATATTGATGTACTTTTTGAAAGCCGGATCTCACTTAAGTGTATGTAAACTATGTCCGGATCCACTATCCAACCCATCGTTGGTTAGGTTATCAAAAGACCTTTCCAACGAGTCCAAAACATTGAAGATCTGGCAACCCTGTCTCAAGGTATGGCCACTTAAGTGATATTGATGTACTTTTTGAAAGCCGGATCTCACTTAAGTGTATGTAAACTATGTCCGAGTCCACCATTCGACCCATCGTTGGTTAGGTTATGAAAAGACCTTTCCAACGAGTCCAAAACATTGAAGATCTGGCAACCCTGTCTCGAGATATGGCCACTTAAGTGATATTGATGTACTTTTGAAAGCCGGATCTCACTTAAATGTATGTAAACTATGTCCGGATCCACCATCCGACCCATTGTTGGTTAGATTATCAAAAGATCTTTCCAACGGGTCCAAACACATTGAAGATCTCTCAACCCGTTCTCGAGATATGGCCTCTTTAGTTATATTTATGTACTTTTTTTTGTACAACCCCATCATATCAGCCATTGTTGGTAATGAGTGAGGAAGGCTCCAACCACATAGGTGGATTAAGTTAGTTTTTGAACAAAATTCGAAAAAAGACAAATTCTTTGCAAATTTCTCAAAAAACAGCATCTAATTCTGCGGTTGAATACAAATGTTAATTGAACTCAAAAAAAACTAGTACAGTCCAGACTCGATTATCCGAAGGCCTCGGAAAAATTTCACTTCGGATATTGATTCACGAAAAAAAAAATTTCGATACCTAATTTTTTATTGTCGAGCTTAAGTATGACCCCTAAACTACGTTAAAGTGATTTAAAACTTTTACATCCAAGATGGCGGCCAATATGGTGGTGTTGAAATATTGAAAAAATACTTTTTATTATTTAATAGGCAATCGACTGTTCAAATTTGACTAAAATGGGGTTGCAGAACTCAAAATTGATGTTTAAAAGAAGGAAAAGAAAAAAAAGAAAAAAATTGTTCGTGATTCGATTATCTGAAGTCCCATACAAACCTTCGGATAATTGAATAATCGAGTCTGGACTTAATTGGGTCCTAAAATTTAGCCTCAATTTGTGATATTATTGTTCACAGCGATAAAGCTTATTTTTCGAAGTACAATGACCCTGTGAACGACCACAAAGGATTTAAAATGGATTTATTATTCAATTTTTAAAAATTCACTTCACGGCCCTTCTTGGCAGAAAAGCTCCTACTTGACAGCTCGTTCCAAAGGGACCATAGTTTATCCATCGGAAAAATGTTGTCTTGTCAATAACTTTTTTTTTGCAAAAAAAACGAAACTATTGGCACTACGCCCCCCGGGGCATGGCCTTCCTCTAACGTGGGATTTCTGCTCCAGCGCCTCTGACGAGACAGGAGAAACCGGGACCGACGTTTTACTTCACCATCCGATAGAAGCTCAGTGGATAAGGCGGGAATCGAACCCGCGTCTCATAGCATCATCGGGATCGGCAGCCGAAGCCGCTACCCCTGCGCCACGAGACCCACATAAAAATGCAAAAAATGAAAAAAAACGTTATCAGAAATAGTTTCTTACCGTTGTTCATAAAAATTGACAAAGGGCTTAACTTCCCAATTTACAACATTTAATCAACAGCATACCCGAAAAAGCTGTTTGTTCGGAAAAATTGAGAAAGAAAATAACTGTTATTGATGGAAAAAGGCTTTAGCGAAAATGATGATTAGGGGATATGAAAATTCGGGAAAATTTAAATTTAAATAAACGGCAATTGGCGTAAGAGTCACTTCGGGGAAATGGCATTCGGGGAAATGGCTGATTAGGGGAAATGGCATTCGGGGATATAGCCGATTAGGGGAAATGATATTCGGGGATATGGCATTCAGGGATGTGGCTGATTAGGGGAAATGGTATTCGGGGATGTGGCCAATTAGGGGAAATGATTTTCGGGGAAATGGCATTCGGGGAAATGTCATTCGGGGAAATGAGCTAGACCCGTTCGGAGTAGGGGAGAGTGGGGAGACTTGATCCCCTTTTTTTGTATCGCACATAACTCTGTTAATTTCTCACAAAACTATAAACTTTTTGCATGAATTGAAAGCTTAAACATTCATTTATGTTTGGCTAATAAGGGTATTTCATCAGATGAACTATTCGAATCATGCCAAGCGTTTTAAAAAAATATTTTAAACCGGCATTTTAAAAATGTTAGGGGTAACTTGATCCCCCTTTCAACATTTTGCAGAAATCTTAAGCAAAATGTTTCTTATTCATCCAAACTTTTAATTTTCTATAAGTTACAGCAATTTCACATAAAACCTGTACGTTTGTGTTCAAAATATAAAAGTTTAGTATGTAAAATATTTAAAAACTTAAAATATTATTTTTTAGACCAAAACTAAGCATGTTTACAGAAGCTAGAAATTTTTGTTTACAAAACTTTTGAAAAAAAGTTCAAACTGCAGTAAGTTATGTACAACTATACTAAAGGAAACTATGTACGAAAACCCAGCCCAATTAATTAATCTTGAGGCTGATTCCAGTGACTGTAAAAATGCAGGGATCAATTCTCCCTAAATGCACTTTTTTAAACAATTGATTGTAATAATAGTATGACGATAAATTTAACATCAAATGCGTAAGGTTTTTGAAGTTGATAAGTTTATCAAACAATTCATGTATAAAAAATATTTTTTTGAATAATTTTTGAGTGTTTTCTATAGATATCAAAAAAAAAAAGAAAAAAAGATCTCTTGGACGTTTTTTGCAGCTCGTTTTAGAAAAATGTGTGTAAATTAATTTAAACATTTTATATTTTTTTGCTTTATTTTCTACAATGAGTTTTAGTTAATTTCGCACAACTTTCTAGAATAAAGCTAATAGTTTTACCCACATGCTGACGAGATACAGGCTTGGGATCAAGTGTCCCCGGGGATCAAGTCTCCCCACTCTCCCCTACAAAGTGGACATTTTTCAAACAACAAACCAAAAAAGGGCAGGAAGAAGTTTGCAGAAAAAGCTTTTTCTTTAAAAACGTGATAGTAGTAGTATGTACATTGTGAACGATAAAGAAAGGCAAACGATAGAAGTCCAAATAAGATGTCTAAACCCTAATCAACGAAAAAAGAAAAATCATTTTCATTTAGAAATCTGACTGAGAATATTTGAAACTATCTTAAAATAAACCCTAATAAGCATCCTACGATCTTTTTGAGAAGATAAAGTTCAAGAATAATTAAAAAAAAAGTAAAAGGAATCTACAAAACAAATGAAAAAAGGGCAAGACGAAGTTTGCCGGGTTCACCTAGTATTTTACTAAAAATTTGACCGTTTTTACGAAAAAAAATATTACTTAGATGATAAATAGTAAATTTTCATGATATTATTATATCGTGTATGGACAATTTTTAAACAATTGATTATCAGTTTTTAAGAACTTTTATCTATTTTTTTCACAATAAAATATGTTGCTGCAGCAATTCGTATTTTTTTCCATACTAAAAATCCATACCTAGTACACTTGCTCCACCTAAACAAGATATTTTAAAAACTCTCTACAAAAATAACCAAAACATAAATCGTACATTATAAAACGTGCAAGTCATTGGTAAGGACACTACTGATCTAGGAAAAATAGCATTTTGATAAAATGAGCCTTAAAACGAACCCTAAGCCTTATTTTGTACTCTCGGAATATTATAAGGAAACAAAGGTTTTGAAAAAAACTTCATTCAATATTATGCCCCGTGGCGTTTACGTCGTTTTGGTTTGTTATGTGGATTATGATGTAGCAAACAGCTTGCAGTAATTTTTAAAATTCTGTTATGTACTTCAAAAGAACTTATTGTATCTTGATTATTCACCAATAAAACCGAGTTGAAATTGAAAAATGTTAGCTTTTCGTTTTTTTTTAATTGATTAGGAGTGTCCATTTCTGAAAGTATTTCTTTAAGTTCAGAAAATTTCCCATATTTTTTATCAGAATTATAGAAGATTGAACCTCTTGTCTGCTAAGATACAGTGGCTAAACAACAGAAACTGGAGCGTTCCGGTTTTTTTTTTCTAAAGGTCCAATAAACAAAATATTCATTTTATTATTTTTGTGGGTTTTATAAGCCCCTGTCTCAAGGCGGTATAAAAAAAATACCCAAAAAAGCAAAAAAAAAAAAAAAAATCAAATGTTGTTTATTTGACCTTTTTAAACAAAACTCCAAAAAAGAAGTTTTCTTTTACCCAAACATTTTTTAATACAACTGATGGTCTAATTTTCAAAACTTCCTGATCACTTCAAAACTTAAAAAAAAATCAGATGGTTCTGCCGAGTAACAGTCCAGACTCGATTATCTGCAGGTGTGTATGGAACTAGACTCAACTCGAGAGGAAGCATGAAGTTTGGGTCCTCAGAAACACGTGCACTTTGACTTTTTCAAAAATAATTTAGACAGATCCGGATGGCTTTTCTCTAGAGTTTGTATTGTTAATTAGGGTGGTTCGTCGCGAACAGCACTAATTCTCCATGACAAATTCTTGAGTTGAGCCTGCGCAGAAATTTTGTTGATCAACATCAAATTTGTCATATTAGTCAAATTAAAATAGGGACCATCCATAAACCACGTGGACACTTTAGGGGGGGGGGGTATGGTGATTGTCCACGCTCCATACAAAAACCCGATTTAATCCCACCAGGGGTGAGATAGAGCCTTTCTTACTAAAGAATATAACTTCTCTCAATTCACAACATCGACTTGATACAAAAAATCTTATGATGAAGGCAAGGTATTATTAATGATGTGTTTTCTAAAAGAAATTGAAAACGCAATTTTCACCAATCGAACATTTTTAATCGTACAAATTCTTAGCTTCCAATGCGCAAGTGACGACACACACCGCGGTTTTGGTTTTCTAGTTTTGGTACGAGCCCAAAAACCGAACAAAGCAGGTGCAAAGCAAAACCGAGTTAACCGCACAGTGGGAAGCTTGCGTGGAAGCTTGCCATTCAGCGTCTACGAAAGTGAGAGAGTCAGATATATATTTTTACAACCGCGCCACTACACACTCAATCGCATTACCTTAGGTAGATAGCCATTGGCGTCGCGAGTATTGAAAACTTTGAAAACGATATAAAGCTTAGAAGCTTCGAAAGCTCCTATTGGAATCCAATGAACTCTGTTAAATAAACTAACGAAATCACGACCAAATGAAGCCTACTTAAAGGCGATTTTAGGAGCACACGGGAAACAAATTGTTTGTACCCGGATGAATGTCCTATGTCAAAAATGTTTTTGCATAAACATTGGACAGTTATGCAAAAACGGACAGAGCAAAAGAAACCGAAAAGCTACGATATCTTACATGTTGAAGGAAACATCGGTAGACAAGCTACTACGAACAAGTATAAGTCGAGCCGAAACATATGCGCCAGCATTCTCGCGCCAGTATTCGAAGCTCAACTTGACAACTTGGCGACGAAGCGTCGAAAATCGATGCAGTGTGATTTTTTAGCGATTTTTCGGATTAAAATTCATGCTGAATCGACATATTAACGAAGCTGGAAATGACGTCCTGGCTTAAAGTAAAACCTATACCTTTCTTTAGTAAGAAAGGCAAAAAGATTTTTTTGTATGGACAATTGCCCAGGAGGTTCGAGATTATCAAAAAAGTGTCCACGTCAATCATGGCCATTTTGGCCGCCATCTTGAATTAAAAAAAAATCTAAATGGGTAATTCTCTACCAACTCACACGAAATCGGGAAAAGTTGCCCCGACCCCTCTTCGATTTGCGTGAAACTTTGTCCTAAGGGGTAACTTTTGTCCCTGATCACGAAACCGAGGTCCGTTTTTTGATATCTCGTGACGGAGGGGCGGTACGACCCCTTCCATTTTTGAACATGCGAAAAAAGAGGTGTTTTTCAACAATTTGCAGCCTGAAACGGTGATGAGATAGAAATTTGGTGTCAAAGGGACTTTTATGTAAAATTAGACGCCCGATTTGATGGCGTACTCAGAATTCCGAATAAACGTATTTTTCATCGAAAAAAACACTAAAAAAGTTTTAAAAATTCTCCCATTTTCCGTTACTCGACTGTAAAAAAATTTGGAACATGTCATTTTATGGGAAATTTAATGTACTTTTCGAATCTACATTGTCCCAGAAGGGTCATTTTTTCATTTAGAACAAAAATTTTCATTTTAAAATTTCGTGTTTTTTCTAACTTTGCAGGGTTATTTTTTAGAGTCTAATAATGTTGTACAAAGTTGTAGAGCAGACAATTACAAAAATTTTGATATATAGACATAAGGGGTTTGCTTATAAACATCACGAGTTATCGCGATTTTACGAAAAAAAGTTTTGAAAAAGTTACTTTTTGCGTTTCTCTTTGTTTCGTCGTCCGTGTCTGTCGCGGGTGACCATGAATGGCCATGATCGATGACGACCAACTTTTTCAAAACTTTTTTTCGTAAAATCGCGATAACTCGTGATGTTTATAAGCGAACCCCTTATGTCTATATATCAAAATTTTTGTAATTGTCTGCTCTACAACTTTGTACAACATTGTTACACTCTAAAAAATAACCCTGCAAAGTTAGAAAAAACACGAAATTTTAAAATGAAAATTTTTGTTCTAAATGAAAAAATGACTCTTCTGGGACAATGTAGATTTGAAAAGTACATTAAATTTCCCATAAAATGACATGTTCCAAAATTTTTTACAGTCGAGTAACGGAAAATGGGAGAATTTTTAAAACTTTTTTAGTGTTTTTTTCGATGAAAAATACGTTTATTCGGAATTCTGAGTACGCCATGAAATCGGGCGTCTAATTTTACACAAAAGTCCCTTTGACACCAAATTTCTATCTCATCACCGTTTCAGGCTGCAAATTATTGAAAAACACCTCTTTTTTCACATGTTCAAAAATGGAAGGGGTCGTACCGCCCCTCCGTCACGAGATATCAAAAAACGGACCTCGGATTCGTGATCAGGGACAAAAGTTACCCCTTAGGACAAAGTTTCACGCAAATCGAAGAGGGGTCGGGGCAACTGCTGTGTGAGTTGGCGGAGAATTACCCAAATCGCTTTTGTGTAGTTTAGGGTTGCGCTTCTAGGTGGATTTAGCTCTATAAAAATCGCCAGAAATTAGTTTTTTAACAAATTTTTGACCTTTAATTGGAAATTTGAACTCTTAAAATTAAACAACAGTTTAGGGTTGGAAGTTTGACTTTTTTTAATGTTACTTTTCTAATGTCTTTTAATTTTTTTTTCAGTGGTCAACATTTACTATGTTTTTTTCGTTTCCTATATTTTATGTGAAAAAAAGTATACAGTGATGTTTTTATGTTACGACTTGCCCCTACGCTTTTTTTCTACAATTTATAAAATAATTGTATCAAATATGGTAGAAATTATGAAAATCTAGCAAAAAATTGAAAAATTGAATGTAAAAATACGAAGAAACTAAAAAAAGAAAAGGTAATGATAGGAGGTGGTAGAAAAGGCAAAATGGAAAAACTGGAACAAGAAAAACATAACACAACAAAAGTGAAGTTTTTCGTAGAACTTCATAAATCTTCGAAAAAAAATAATTAAAAAACCTAATGTTACCACATCGTTAAAACTTTTTCAAAGCGTATAAAAAACTAACTGAAACCGTGCAGACGCTAATAGTTTAAACCGGTGTTAAATCTTTGCTAATCGTTTCACTGGCAAGAAAAAAAACTTGTAGTAATTGCCTGTTGCCGATACAGCTTTGCCTTGGCATCTACAAACTTTGCAGAAAAAAAAACACTGCCGCTGCGAAGCGGCTCAAATTCAATATTTACGCCTTTCAAAGGCACCATTTATTCGCCATTTGAGCCGAAAGAAATCGTCACCGTCGCCAGTCTCTCACACGTGAAATGCCATCTCAGATCTCGGATTTCAGCTGCAAATTACTGCGCGCGCGTAAAACCCGCATCTAATCCACACGCACGCGTAATCTTCACAGCCAACAGTTTGCCGGTATTGGTATGTGAAATTAGAAATTCGTTAGGCCTCCCCCCCCCCTCGCTCACCCGCGCGCGGTACGGTAGGTAAGTGTCGACAACCTAGAGATTTTCAACGCCTTCGACCGGAACAACGGAAATTGCACGCTGGCTTGAAGAACTCGCCTGGCTGCTCAAGGTCCCGTACCTTATGATCTTCGTGTGCGGACGTGGCCTTCAGGGTGGCTTAGCTGGGAAACGAAACGGTCACACCGCGGGTTCGTGTCTTGTCTTAAGTTCTTTCTGAACGCACTGAGCGAGAATTAATTAGTGCCGGAAGTTGCCCACCCCAACACTGTCAATGGGGGTATTATGGAGTTGTCTAGTTTGACTGACCGGTCAGGAATCGCTGATGACAGGCTCAAGATCAGTTGCTAATTTGCCGGCGGTCTTAATCAGTGGTTTAGAGCATGACCCCAGGGCACGTGATTTGAACGTTAGAGGCTGTACTCAGAAATTGACAAAGTAAAACAACTTTTGGACTTTTTTTCATAAGAAATAAAGTATAATTCAATAGCTTAGAACATGACCCTCGTGATTTCATCAGCACAGTCTACGATAGTTGGTGGAGACCAATCTATCCTCCAGCAAATAAAGCTGTCACGTCGGACACAACTCTTTGCGACACGTTGCTGCCACCGAAACAAAAACTGGGCCAACATTGAAACCAGTCAACTCAGTTTGTTTTAGTCACATTATGTTTGCGTTGTCCCAACTCCCTCGACTTGGCGGGGCATAAAATGTTAATGATATGCAAGTCCAAAGGGTATTTTGGCGCACTCCAACGGAGATCTCCAGTGTTGCGTTCCTCACGCGCTCACGCGCTCGTGAGCGCTCACTTTTCGCTCATTCGTGAGGAGGAGCGCTGCGCGAGCTAGCTCACGTTTGCCCGCGCTCACGTTTGCTCCGATTTTTTCAGCTCACGTTTGCTCCACGCTCGCGCTCGCGCTCATATTTCAATCACGGAACGCTCATTTTGGACGTTTCGCTAATCATCTAACGTTTTTGAGAAAGTTTTTTTTTTCAATTCTAGATGGATTTTTTGCGTCAGGTGCAGTAGGGCTGTGGAAATATGACTTTGTGAACAAATTTAATGATATATGAATTGGAATAGCTTAATTTCATCAATCATGTTTTTAAATAAATGGTTGGATTTGCAAGGGTCAAATATTTTTTTAGACATACAGTCGAATGTATAAATATTTTAGAATTCAAAGGCCTTATTGTAGCAGAGAGGGGCGGAAGGGTATAGATGCCTAAATAAAAGGGCCTGTAAACCTTAGAAAAACTTACAAAACAATGAATTGATTCAAGAGGATTTATGCTTTGGTGAGCTCGATTCAAGGTTAAATGCTTGTTTGATTAAAATATAACATTAAACTGTTTTTATGTACCTAATCAGCTACCATTAAAAAAAAGTTATTCAATTTATTAAATTTTCAGTGATTCAGTGATTAGAAACGGCTAATCATTTTTATAAGGTTAGTCTTTATTTGGCAAACATTTTAGAAAATAGGGTAACATTTTTGAAACAGTTCTATTTTGAATATATGCCTCAAAATTCCTAAGGGTTGAAATAACCCTTTTGACTCAAAAAAAAAAAAATTTTCAATATTTTTCACCACGAAAAGGTTGGATCTTCTTCCAACAAGTGGATTTTATTCAACACTTTCGCAACCAAACCTCTGAAAATATTCAATTACAAGTTATATATGATTTTTTGAACAAGGATGATTGTAACTGTTTGAAAGATTATTTAAAAATAAATAAAATATACATAAATTGTCAATATTTTTGTACATAACAACAATACAATATGGTCCAATATGGATTTGATTTGTGAACAAACAGTGCATCTCTTCACGTCAATGAATGTTTACATTATGAAATTAGTTTTTTGTTCCTTGTTCGAAAAATGTCTAGATTTTAAATAGAACGTAAATTTCGGTTCGCTGATCAAATCCATTTCATTGCCTACTTTTGTTTGTTCGACCACTTTCTTGTTTGTTTTTGCTGCCTGTGCTGAGATAGTTCTAGAAACTTCGTTTCAAACAGGCAGATGCTTCAACAGGAAAAAACAACTACCTACTTTGGCTCACCAGCTCACGTGAGCGCCAAATGCTCCGGTGAGCGTGAGCGAGCACGAGCTACCTGATAAAAACTCACGCTCCAGCTGGAGCGAGCAAGCCTTCCGTGAGCGCTCGCTCATTCGCAACCCTGGAGGTCTCCCAGGCATGTTGCAGCAACTTCTACGAAAATGTCCGCTGCAGATCAGATCTTGGCGGTAAACACATTTGGATTAAGTCCATAAATTACCACCGGATTGTGGCGCTGCTGCTGCCTTAAGGTATATCTGACTCTCGAAATGTCCACCCGCCGCTCCGGTTGTTTGCCTCAAGACGTGACCTTAGACTGCCACGAGTTGTTGTTTTTGCGAGTTCAAATATAAAGTTGGGTGACAAAAATGTATGAGATTGGTAAAGTATGTCATGGTGGCGCTATTGATTGCTGAGGGCAAGGTTTGTGAAATAGTTACTTTTTTTAAGTGATAAACTTGAAAGCTTTGAAAAATGATTCTTAAGGCTGCTGAGAAAAAAAATGTAAATGTTAATCTATTCTACCTACATTTCAAATTTATTTTAAAAACATAATCAATATTAGGACACACCCAAATCGCTAAGGTTCCACTGTGTTTCAAAATTCCCATCTCACGACCTTTATCTCAAAACACCGTTCAAATATCACCTTCCGGTAGTGTTATGGTCAACGCCAAAATAATGCCACCATGTTCGATGTCGGTAGCCCATGAAATAAGCCTCAAATTTGTCAGCCTCCCACGCACAGCGCCACCGCCGAAACCAAGTCGATCATCATCAAGAAGACGAAGAGCGCGTTTATCCGGTCCAGTTGGTTCTCACCATTCACAAAAAAAAAAGACTCAAAATCGTTCGCCAGGGAGGTTCGTCGCTTGATGAGGGTCCATTTTTTATTTGAAAGTCTCTCGAACATGCACGCGGTGGCATTTTGTGGGGCGATCTTGAACTAGATTAGTTTGACCGTCGTGACGAGAGACGCTCGAATTTTGCTTTTGCGACGCGTCGCGACGGCTCAGGTTACCCGGCCTGAAGAGTTGCTCGAAAAAAAACATACGATTGGTGAAGTGCGCCGTTTCCGGTTTCTCAGTGTGGTCGTGCTGGAGTTAACCCTCACATTACATTTATGAATCTTATTGTTCAGTGAACTCTATGGGCCAACTTTTCGATTTCTGTGATACTTTGCTCTAAGGGGTTGTTTTGGTTCTTGATCACGTATCCAAAGTCCATTTGGCGATATCTCGTGACGGAGGGGTGGTGCTTCCTCTTTATTTTTACCGGATTTTCTTACTAAGAAATGTTTAAAAAAAAACTTTGTTAAAACCTAGTCAGGAGTTATGGAAAAAATTACATTTCATACGTTTTCATACGTCTTATGCTAAATAGGCTTAATTCTGACAAAAGATAAGTCTTTGTACTGTCAAATGATGTAAAGGCGATGGTATGTAAAAATTTCTATTATAAATGAAAGATATTGGAGGTAATCAAAACAATGTGAAAGCTTATTTGCTCAAAATAATGCGAAAGCGCAATTGGTGGCTAAAATTCAGCTGCGGTTGAAATTTTATTGATAAATTTAGGAGAGATAGAGCAAAAACAATCAATCAAGCTTTTGTAATTATAGTTTTTAATGTTAAAAAATATTTTATTGCAATCCTTTGAAAAAAAAAAATCAAATTATTACTTCTATCGCTAAATTAATTATATCAGAAATTCAGCATATGAGCAATTCTCTACGAAAACGGTCTTTTTTCTGCAATTTTAATTTTTGTATTTTTTAAATCCGGCTAAACATTTTTGATATCTTTGGTATGACCAAAGAAGCCATTTTGTATCGTTAGTTTGTCCATATAATTTTCCATACAAATTTGGCAGTTGTCCATACAAAAACGATGTATGAAAATTCACAAATCTGTATCTTTTGAAGAATTTTTTTGATCGATTTGGTGTCTTCGGCAAAGTTGTAGGTATGGATACGGACTACACTGGAAAAAATGATACACGGTATAAAAATGTTGGTGATTTTTGATTTAACTTTTTGTCACTAAAACTTGCTTTGCAAAAAACACTATTTATGCCAACTTTTCAGAAATTTCCAGGTTGTGCAAAAAATCTTTGACCGAGTTATGAATTTTTGAATCAATACTGATTTTTTCATAAAATCGAAATATATATATTGGTCGCAAAAATTTATTCACATCATTTTTCGATGTAAAATCAAATTTGCAATCAAAAAGTACTGAAGTGAAATTTTGATAAAGTGCACCGTTTTCAAGTTAAATCCATTTTCAAGTGACTTTTTTGAAAATAATCGCAGTTTTTCATTTTTTTAAATTAGTGGACATGTTTGCCCACTCTTGAAAAAAATATTTTTGGAAAGCTGAGAAAATTCTCTATATTTTTCTTTTTGAACTTTGTTGATACGACCCTTAGTTGCTGAGATATTGCAATGCATAGGTTTAAAAACATGAATATTGATGTTTTCCAAGTCTCACTCAAACAACCCACCATTTTCTATCGTCGATATCTCAGCAACAAATGGTCCGATTTACAATGTTAAAATATGAAACACTGGTAAAATTTTCCGATCTTTTCGAAAAAAAAAATATTTTCAAAAATTTTAAACCAAGACTAACATTTTAATAGGGTGTAATATTTAATTTTTGGCCCTTTTGAAATGTTAGTCTTGATCTAAAAAATTAAAAAATATTTTTTTCAAGAGATCGGTTGTTTCATATTTTAATATTTATTGTAAATCAAACCATTAGTTGCTTAGATATCGACGTTAGAAAATTGTGGGTTGTTTGGGTGAGACTTGGAAAACATCAATATTCATGTTTTTAAACCTTTGCATGGCAATATCTCAGCAACTAATGGTTGTATCAACAAAGTTCAAAAAAGCAAAGTATAGACAATTTTCTCAGCTTTTTAAAAATATGTTTTCCAGTAGTGGGCATACATGTGCACTAGGGTGCCCAGAATATGGAAGTTTTTTTTCAAAACCTCGCTCCACAAGCTGAATATTGTTCCTTGACCTATTTTAGGACTCTAGGCCAAATATGAGCAAAATCGGTCATCATTTACCCATTGATACTCGGAGGTGAAGTTTGTATGAGAAAAATCGAAAAAATGTATGGAAAACCCATGATTCTTACGGTTTGGTCTGCACGGTGCGCTACTTCCATCCAAATATACCCAAACGTGAGATTCTTATTGGAAATTTAATTCTCTACAACTTTGTAGAAAACACCATAGCTGTAAAACTCGATTCTGAAAAGTTATTAGCGATTTAAAAAAGTCATTTTTGTATGAAAAACATTTTTTTCGCCAACTTTTGCCTCGGGTATCAATGGGTTAATCTCATCCAATTTTGCTCAAAATTTACACAGATGCTTAAAATAACCCAAAAAACCGTTTTTCGCTTGTGGAGCAGGGGGTCATTTTTTCTGGGCACCCTAATGTGCACTTATTTTTAAAAATGAAAAACTGCGACTATTTTCAAAAAAGTTACCTAAAAATGACTTTTACTTGAAAACGGTGCACTTTATCCAAATTCACTAAAGTACTTTTTATTGCAAATTTGATTTTACATCGAAAAATGAAGTTAAAAAATTTTTGCGGCCAATATTTTGATTTTTTGAAAAATCAGTATTGATTAAAAAATTCATAACTCGGTCAATGATTTTTTGCAAATCAAGTGTTTTTTTGCAAATCAAGTGTTTTTGTGCAAATCAAGTGTTTTTCTTTTTGCAAATCAAGTTTTTGTGACAAAAATTTAAATAAAAAATCACCATTTTTTTACCGTGTATCATTTTTTTCCAGTGTAGTCCGTATTTATACCTACAACTTTGCCGAAGACACCAAATCGATCAAAAAAATTCTTCAAAAGATACAGATTTTTGAATTTTCATACATCATTTTTGTATGGACAGCTGCCAAATTTGTATGGAAATTTATATGGACATACTAATGACGCAAAATGGCATCTTTGGGCATACCGAAGGCACCAAAAAAGTTTCGAATGACCGACATCTGAGAGAACTGCTCATATTTGTGTGTTTTCGTTAAATTTTAGTTAAATGTTTCAATTTTCTATTTTTTTCAACCACGATGGCGGTCAATCACTTTCAATCAGAACACGCGTTGAACGCCATATTTAGGCATTGCTAATTGGCCTCGTTGAATGCTTTTTAGGAGCTTATGGTTTGAAGTAAGCTTTTGCATGCCTAGTGGCACTTGAAAGCGAAAACACCCTTGGTTTTAAAGAAGCATGTGATAAAACCGTTTGGGGTTTCAAGACTCTCTTACAACTGTCATAAAACCTTATTGAAAGGCATTTTTCTTTTTAATCACAAGTTTTTATGTCCAAGGCATAAAACCTTGTAAGAACCTACTAATTAGCTTCTGCCTGTTGGTTGTGGTGAATGCCAAATAAAACTATAAAGCAATCATGTTGCTATCATAAAACTTCAAAAAACTAGGTGGTGGCAAGGTGGTTTAAAAATGTTACTTGTGCATCATTTAGGGCTCGTGCATAAACCACGTGGTCCCCAAACTTGATTTTTTTTCAGCATGGTGAAAATGTTAAGTTTTAAAAACGATCGAGGGTTAAATTGAACCATTTATAAAAATTGTAGGTGCTCATTTGAAATCAAACCTCGACTTGCCGCTTTCCTCCTTTGGCGCTGCCATTTTTAGTGGCACCTCGAGAAACTTAGACCCGCTGAAGAGGCAACACTTTGGCCAAGGTTGGTGCTCCCTCCCCCCCCCAAAACAAACCAACTTTAACCGGTTTTGGCGCGCGACGGGGCAAAATTGAAAGTTCACTTTCATAAGTTTGAGTACCATCGTAGTCAGAGGGCACACCGCCATCGACCGTAGCCTGAAGCCACTTGTCGGCACACGATCGACCATTGAACACATTCGATTGCTCCGGAGCAGAACTTCATCCATCAAACGTCCGGACCGGTGGCCGCCGACTAGCAAAGTGCTAAATTTATCAAGGCTTTTAGAAACTTTTAGCTTTTGTTTTCTTTTCTCCCCAATATAATTAGTGCAAATAAGTACACAGGGGAGGGGGCTAATTTGTATTCATGCGCCATAAGTTTCGTTTTGCTGGTTTAGTTGTTTCGCGTGAAAGTGGCCTCAAATTAAAGCAAAAGTTCCCGATTTGCACCGATGCAACACGACGGTGAAACACTTTGAGGAGTTTGCCGACGACCATCAATCTCTGTCTAGTGTCGAAACATTGAAAGGTTTGTTTTGTGAAACATGAATTTGAAATTGGTATTTTTACAAAATTTCATTCACAATTCGGTCATTTGAAAAGTCTTCCAAACCCATTCTTCTTCAGTGCCCCAAGTAAGTCACCATCTGTTACACTTGGCTGGCCCCAAGAACGTGCTCACCAGCTAACTCAATTCTAACCTAACGGTCTGGACGTCCTGCTCAGTTCACCACCGCAACCGACCGATACGGTGAAGTTCCCTTGAGCTCGTTGAACCTAATTTCGGACCCATCCAACCCGAAAAACTTCACGGTGTGTCGCGCACCATATGGGCAATGAATGCGGCCAACTCCACGGTCAAAAGTGCATAAATTACAGGGCCCCGGCGGCATGTCGGCATTAGACACCAAATGGCCATAAAAGTTCATTCTGTGAAGAGGTCCCCTAGCTTGGTTCCAAGCCAACCATCTAGTACTGGAGGGGGTCAACAGTCTAACGAGCGACGGAGAATTCCTTTGAGGTACTCTTGTAAAGATGGGCAGATGGTGCTCACTATTTTACACTCGTCAGTGAGATCCCATTTTCCGTCGATGAAGTAACAATCAATTGATGGGCAGGGCACCTCAAACAGCTTAGTAGCAAATGGTGCAATATAAAGAAAAATCGCACCTTTAATCTAGGTCGTCAATTTTAGAGCAACTGTGTGAGTAAGTACAGATTCCCTGTTTAATTTCAAGTAAGTTACAGTAGAATAAAAAAAAAATACAAATTGCATCTTGCTCAAATATCTTAATAGAGTAACATTTCGTCGGTTGTGTTCTATCTTGTGACATCTTGTGACAACTTAGATATTTTTTATGATGATAATATTTTATTGAAACATAAAAATTATAAAAACAACGAAATTCATTAAAATTATTCAAAAGAATTCATTACAAAACTCAGTAAGCAGTGCCCATAATGTGAAAGGTAGTTAAATTAAGAAATTTTGGAGAAAGGCACTATTTATTTCAGGAAATTTGGCATATCTCTGCTTGTATTGAACCAAATGTTTTAAAATGTAATAGTATGATGTGGTAGAGGACTGAAGTAATAATTTTCGGAACCTATTGGGTAATAAACAGCTTATTAAATAAATAATCTATGTGTTGCATTGTTTAATGCTCAAATTTGTTTCCGAGCAATGTGTTGCTGTATTTTCATGACAAATTGTATAAATAAGATTTATTTTCGGTCGTTTCAGGGTTTCCAGCTTGGATTTTGGAGTAATTTCAATGAATTTTAGAAATCTGCTAAAATTGTTTCGATTTTTTTGTGGAGGTCAAATATGGGTCAAATATAGTTGGTTAAATTTGAGTGATATCAACATGAATGCACTGATTTTCTGTGATTTTTTTGAACAAATATCCTAGAAAATCGAAAAATAATCTTCAAAATAAAGTTACTCTAGACCCCCGACGAAATATTTCGGTATAACCCGCAAAATGTCGGGAAAGAGCCCTTCTTTCACGGTGCGAAATATCAGACATACCGATTTTTTTATCTTTGAGGTCTCGAAAAAATACACCGTGCTCAACATCAAGGATTCTGATTGCTCCAAAAAGACTCAGTCACTCGCGAGCACAAATCTAGAGCGACGAAAAACTGCTCTGATGTATTTCTACCGTTTGTCACTTCCACACCAATCGCTACTGAACAACCTCTCTTTGCTCTCCCTCTCATTCCAATCGGGTAATACAGCGAATGGTTCAGAGAGACCGATTCTGTTAAGTTGCTCAAAGCTGACTGAGATCGGCTTTGCTTTGATCATTTTAAAAATGCTTAAAATCAATGATTTTTTGCAATTTTGTTAACGTCATGATTCGAATTCCTGGACGCTTCGAAACCCGGACACCTCATCTTGTTTTATCAATAATTTGGATATAAGTTTGCATTTTGAATGTCAAAACTGTGTTATTTGATAAATTCTAACATCAACTTTCGTTTAAAGTTTGTTTGAACGCTGTAGTCAATGTCAAAACAATTAAATTAAATAAAATTATAAGATAGCCAAAAATGCGAAACATTTCACGTGAAATATTTCATAGGCGTCCGAAGCACCGGGAAGGCAAAGCATAAATTTATGGTTTCGATTTCCTTAAATTCTAGCAAATTTTTATACAAAATATCGATTGTTTTGATGTTAACAGCTTATTTGAGACCTAAAGAATGCAATTCACTAACATTTCAGTCCAAATTTGTGCAATTCATTAGCTAAAACGAGTGTCCGGAATTCGAAGCAAAAGTGTCCGGATTTCGAATCAGCTTTTATCAGTGTCCGGGATTCGAAGCACAACAAGCCATTTTAATTTTCAAATTCTGATGAAAAATTGTTAGAAAAGACATATTTTGCATGCATTCTCTTAAAACTGACTGGTAATACTACATCCTGATGATATTTCTTCATTTCCAACTCATTACATGATTTTTTGTCAGCTATAACGAAAATGATTTGCTACTAAGTGTCCGGATTTCGAATCATGACGTTATTTACACAACATCAAAGACACATTTGGCAGCAATTTCCACCATACCAAATTCTAATTGTCGGCAAACTGTGGTAGTGAAGGCCAAATGAGCACCGCGCTAGTATTTTTTGGCTCTCTCCTCTCTTAGAATACTCGTGTAAGATTCCGGTTGACGGACGCAGTAGGAAAAGAAATTCACGAAGTATTTGTTTCGCTGAGTGAAGCGATTGAGCCTCTTGCCGCCAGCCTATCGTGTTCGCTAGCGAATGGTTGCGCGCTCCGGTCGGCAAAGATTCGTTCGGTGATGAGTTAGTGATTTCTGATCTCTTTTTAGTTCAAAGATCTTGCGCAGGATCATTTTATCACCAAAAACTTTTTTTTTGAAAATTCAGACCTGAACGGGTTCAAAAAATCTGCTATTTTCGTTGCAAATATTTTTCAAAGTTTATGGCATTTTATGGGTTTTTTTTTATTTAGAAATATGTTTTTCATCTTATTTTTAAGGGGTTACATACATGTAAATCGACAAAAAAGTCAGTCAGCCATTATATCTTAACACTGCTTTGACCAAATCGACTCAAAATTTTGATGAAGACATGTTAAACTGGTCAAGTGTGCATGACGAAGGCAGATTTTCAAAAAAAACTTATTTAAAAAATACAAAAATCCAAAACTGACGATTTTTTCTATTTTTGTGTTTTTCATATAAAAAATCGTCAGTTTTTGATTTTTGTATTTTTTTTAAGCAAAATTTATAATCGGGCTTCGTCATGCACATATGTCTTGAGAGTCTTTACGCCAAATTTTAGCCAATTTAGTTCATCCCATTTCGAGATATCATGGCACTCGTAAACTCGGTGTTTTGAAAAAAACGCTCAAAAAGTTTGACAGTCCGCTTTGCGCAAGGCAAAATGCTAAGCTTAAAATCGTCTCTAACTCAGTTTAACCCTCTACTGCTTAAATTTTTATTTATTTTTTTTCCTTGTGTTCAGGAGGTCATTTTGAGCAACTTTTGTTTTACGAAAAACTTTACTTCTCTTGTTTTATGTTTTTCTTGTTTTATTTTTAGTATTTTAATTTGCATTTATCTTGGTTAGTTTATGTTTGTTTTTGGTAGTGTTTGGCCTTTTCTCCCACGAAATATAATTACATTTTGCCTATCTAATTTTGTTTACGTTTTTACAGTAACTTTTTCAATTTTTTGCTTGTTTTTTACATTTTCTGCTATAGAATGGCACCATCATCATTTAAATTGTAAAAAATGCGTAGAGGCATAGTCTGGGACACTACAAAAATTACTGCATACTTCTTTTTACTTAAAATATACGAAATGTTAGTAACAAACACAGCCAAAGTTGGCCCCTAAAAAAATGACATTTTTAAAAACATTGGCAAAGTCACATAAAACAAGTAAAACTTCCAACCCATAAATTTTCTGAAATTTTAAGAGTTCTTCTTTCCAATGCTTTTTGAAGATCAAAAACTGGTTGAAAAATTGATTTTTGGCGATTTTTCAGATCGGAGCCCGTCTAAAGGCGGGGTTAGGTTGTAGAGGGTTATCCTGTAATATCTTCATGAAACTCTCAGGAGTGAATATTAAATATTAAATTTTGTGATTTTTACATGTGAGCAATTCTCTGAGTTTTCGGTCATTCGTTTTTTTTTTGTATTTTTTAATCCGGCTGAAACTTTTTTGGTGCCTTCGGTATGTCCAAAGAAGCCAATTTGCATCATTAGTTTGTCCATATAATTTTCCATACAAATTTGGCAGCTGTCCATACAAAAATGATATGTGAAAATTCAAAAATCTGTATCTTTTGAAGGAATTTTTTGATCGAGTTGGTGTCTTCGACAAAGTTGTAGGTATGGATATGGACTACACTGAAAAAAAATGATACACGGTAAAAAAAATTTGGTGATTTTTTATTTAACTTTTTGTCACTAAAACTTGATTTGCAAAAAAACACTATTTTTAATTTTTTTTTATTTTTTGATATGTTTTAGAGGACATAAAATGCCAACTTTTCAGAAATTTCCAGAATGGGCAAAAAATCTTTGACCGAGTTATGATTTTTTGAATCAATACTGATTTTTTCAAAAAATCGAAATATCGGTCGCAAAAATTTTTCAACTTCATTTTTCGATGTAAAATCAAATTTGCAATCAAAAAGTACTTTAGTGATTTTTTTATAAAGAGCACCGTTTTCAGATAATAGCCATTTTTAGGTAACTTTTTTGAAATAAGTCGCAGTTTTTCATTTTTTAAAATTAGTGCCCATGTTTGCCCACCTTTGAAAAAAATATTTTTGAAAAGCTGAGAAAATTCTCTATATTTTGCTTTATTGAACTTTGTTGATGCGACCCATAGTTGCTGAGATATTGCTATGCAAAGGCTAAAAAACAGAAAAATTGATGTTTTCTAAGTCTCACCCAAACAACCCACCATTTTCTAATGTCGATATCTCAGCAACTATAGGTCCGATTTACAATGTTAAAACATGAAACATTCGTGAAATTTTCCGATCTTTTCGAAAAAAATATTTTCAAAAATTTAAAATCAAGACTAACATTTTAAACGGGCCAAACATTCAATATTACGCCCATTTGAAATGTTAGTCTTGATTTTAAATTTTTTTGTTTTTTAGCCTTTGCATAGCAATATCTCAGCAACTATGGGTCGCATCAACAAAGTTCAATAAAGCAAAATATAGAGAATTTTCTCAGCTTTTCAAAAATATTTTTTTCAATGGTGGGCAAACATGGGCACTGATTATAAAAAATGAAAAACTGCGACAATTTTCAAAAAAGTTACCTAGAAATGGCTATAACTTGAAAACGGTGCACTTTATCAAAAATTCACTAAAGTACTTTTTGATTGCAAATTTGATTTTACATCGAGAAATGAAGTTGAAAAATTTTTGCGACCGATATTTCGATTTTTTGAAAAATCAGTATTGATTCAAAAAATCATAACTCGGTCAAAGATTTTTTGCCCATTCTGGAAATTTCTGAAAAGTTGGCATTTTATGTCCTCTAAAACATACCAAAAAATAAAAAAAAATTAAAAATAGTGTTTTTTTGCAAATCAAGTTTTAGTGACAAAAAGTTAAATAAAAAATCACCAAAATTTTTTTTACCGTGTAGCATTTTTTTTTCAGCGTAGTCCATATCCATACCTACAACTTTGCCGAAGACACCAACTCGATCAAAAAATTGCTTCAAAAGATACAGATTTTTGAATTTCCATACCTACAACTTTGCCGAAGACACCAACTCGATCAAAAAATTGCTTCAAAAGATACAGATTTTTGAATTTTCACATATCATTTTTGTATGAACAGCTGCCAAATTTGTATGGAAAATTATATGGACAAACTAATGATGCAAAATGGCTTCTTTGGGCATACCGAAGGCACCAAAAAAGTTTCAGCCGGATTAAAAAATACAAAAATTAAAATTAAAGAAAAAAGACCGATTCCGTAGAGAACTGCTCATGTATGTAAGAGTGTAACAATTACAATTACAGAAAATTTCATTTGCATAAACATAAAGGGGTTGTTGCCATACTTATTTTTTTTTGAGTTAATTTTTTTATTTCTTCTTGTTTTGTAACATTTTTTTTAAATGAAAAAAATATTTTTTTCGGTTATTGTAGATATGAAAAGTTTATAAAATTTTCCATAATATGACCCCCATGAATCCCATAATTGGACTAAAATGAGGTTGCAGAACCAGAATGTAATGTCAAAAGTAAGAAAAACTAATTGAAAAGTAATACAAAAAATATTTCCGCATGTTACATCATTTATGATGTAACACTTTTGCACGTCATTAAACATTTAAATTTAAATGCTATTTGATGTAAATTTGCAACAAATTATACGTAAAAACATGATTTTACGTGTGATTCAACCGTTTACGTCGAATCTCACGTTTGCATCAACTGAGTTTACATGTGATTCATTTTTTCCATGTCGAGTAAATTCACATATTTTTTTCTGTGTAGACAGTTCTGCCTGATTTTAAAAGTGCATCACACAGCTTTCGATTTTTTCAAGGTGCCTGTCTTTTTTCTAAATCGTTAAGTTTCATTTTTGCTTAATTATTCATTTTTTGATTTAACGTGCTCATATAAAAAAGCGTTTTGTGTATCAGATCATGATAGGGGTAAATTGCTTTTAAATTGGAAAATTGGATCTTATTTTCATGATGAATTGAATAATCTATATATCTGCTGTTTTTTAGAGTTCTTATTAAAAGTGTTCCGTCTAAACAGCCTACTCCAATATTTTTTCGTCTTGTTTCTCTTTTTCTCTGGCGTTATTTTTTTGCACTAAATTCATTTGATTCACAAAAAACTGCTATCAATTGGTTTCCTTCCTGTTCCTCGTGCACTGAAAACAAGTATGACTTCTTGCCGGCGAGTCACTATCGCAACGAGAAATAACAAGTTTATTTTCACCCGCTGAAAAAAGCAACAAAAAAATATAAAAGGCGACTAACAACTGCCGTCTGATTTTTTGTGTTCGTGTCTACCGTTGCCAAAGATCAAGAGCAAACAAGCAAAAAAACTGAAAAAAGTAAAGACAACATCAGACGAACGAAAAAAAAAACTGCTGAAAAAACACGCGTCGGCACACGCTTTTTGATAAAACACCCCTTTTTCGTCCAACAGAAACTTCACACTTTGGTGGGTCGTGTGGGCGACTTTGGCAGGGTGCAAGTTGTTTGTTAAATTAATGTTAAGGAGTAACATCATTAGGGGAAATATTTTTTCAAAATTGAAACAGTAATTTGAAACAGTTAAATATTTTTTCTTGAATTGAGAAAATTATATTTTTCTTGGCAAATTAAACTAAGGAAATGAATGTTTGAGTTGATTTCATGAAACATTTGTAAACCTTTTCTAAATAAATTAATTCCAAAACACCCCCACGATTGACAGCACAAATTGCATTCAACAGCTGGTGCCATCACAGTTCGCAGCTTCCTCCAAAGTTTATACTACAGAATGCTGGTGGGTGAATGATTGGGCTTTGGGAAGGTGGGGAGGCTAATTGCTTTATTATGTTAATTATTTTAATTCGCTGAAATGAGCGCGCGGAAACGCGACGCGCTGCCAAGAACGGACCCCCTAGTACGGTGATTATTTTTTTTTTCTATTTACAAATCGAAAAAAACCTCGGATAATCATGACTTCAGAGTTGCCAGCGGCAAGGCGACACGAATTGACAGCGTTAATTTGGGATTATTTTCTTGGCACGAGCGGGATCTATTTCTGTTAAATTTTGTAAATAATGCTGGAAATTAGAGTCTTTATTTAAACTGTTCGATTTCGACGTTAAAAAAAGTTGATCCTCATTATTGAGATAAGAAACTAAATCAAGTGTTGATAAATAGATTCATGAAAATATCGTTTACGTTAATGTTCTTTTGAGAGTTTTTCGTAGTCGTGAATTCTTACTTTGTCTGTGAAAAATTGTTCGCTGATGCATGAAATTTTTTAACTCAATTTTCAATCGACCGCCGTGTAGTACCTGTACAATTTCTGAACTAATGAGTTCTACTAATGAAATCTTTGTACTGGTGCATGTAGTAAGTTCCCTTCAAATTGCACATTAAAGCTTCTGACTGCAGTGGAGCAGAATTATTAATGTGACAATTCCTGACCTTTCAGCGGTATCAACGTTGTGTGTACTCTGAAATGTTCATAAAAATTTCATCAACTTCGATTGCTGGACCAATCGATTGGTTGTCCTTGAACTCCAACATTGTATCACATATGTAGCTCACGTCATGACCAGTTACGGTACATTCAATGGTCAAAACATTCGATAACCCCCGCAACTCTCGGTGAACATATATTTCGAAATCTGATTATGCTCTTTTCCCTCACATATGATCGCGTAACTCAACCTGTGGAGCCCGTGCTCGTAATTAGCCCAATTTGTGTTACCTGTACCGAGCCGCAAGATTATGGTTAAAACCAAGTGCTTCGATATCACTGCTGGAAGCGCAATTGAACGCGCGCGCGGTCGTAAATAGTTGGTGGAAAAAATACCGTCACAGTTCCGACTGCACCGGTTATTAGGATGGTTCATGTTCATGAGATAGCAAGCATTTTTAAAATATGTAATGTAAAAATAATGCGTTTCAGTTCAAAATAACGGTGCTTATTCATTGCATTCTAAAGAAATAATTTTATGTAATTGCAAAAAAGCGCTTTTTGAGGTACTGTACATCGAAATTTCATAGTAAACAGTAGTTTATGCAACAAGTTGCAAAAAGAGTTTTTTTCAGCACGAGTCGTACATTTATCCAAAGAGGTTCACCGAGTTTGATAAATACGGCGAGTGATGAAACATCAAATTTTGCAACGAGTTCCGTACAACTTTTTTTTTGAAATTCCGAAAAAGCCCTTTGAACAGAACTATAAGACAAATGTCCATTAGGGTGCCCAGAATATGGGAAAACCTCGCTCCTCATGCCGAATATTGTTCCTTGAGCTATTTTAGGACTTTGGACCAAATATGAGCAAAATCGTTCAACATTTACCCATTGATTCTCGAAGGTGAAGTTTGTATGGGAAAAATCGAAAAATTCAATTCAATTCAATAGTGTTTTTATTAGAATTTAACTGTTCTGCTCCAGGATGTTACATTTGCAATTCAGAGATTTGGAGAACCTTTCAACTGAGATCAATTCATAAGCCTTTGCAGGGAGGATACATATTTCTACGTTTAGATTTTGCTAACTGCGTGTTCTTTTAGGGAAAATAATTTTTGAGAAAAAACCCTAGATCTATGTTTGGCTTAAAAACTAATATCACAGTTGTTGGCGGAGGAGTGCTTCGATGAGCGGATTCGTTGACATCCCACACGAAGTCCTGAAGGTTCTCGTTGCCCTTTCGATGCTTGCGTCAACGGTGTCGACGCCGGCCAGCTTGTGTAGATCGTCGGTCGGGTACCACGGGTCCAGGTTGTGCACCATCTTGAGCAGCTTATTCTGCTTCACCTGGAGTCGCTTACGGTGCGATTTGGCGCAGTTGCCCCAGACAAAATCGAAAAAAATATATGAAAAAACCCCACTTTCTTACGCTTTGGTCTGCACGGATCGCTTCTTCCATCCAAATATTCCCAAAAGTGAGATTCTCATTGAAAATTTAATGTTCTACAGCTTTGTAGAACATACCAAAGCTGTAAAACACGATCCTGAAAAGTTATTAGCGATTTAAAAAAGTCACCAACTTTAGGCTCGAGTATCAATGGGTTAATCACAACCAATTTCGCTCAAAGATTACACAGATGCTTAAAATAACCCAATAAATCGTTTTCTGTTTGTGGAGCAGGAGGTCATTTTTTTCTGGGCACCCTAATTTCCATGCATTGAGTAAATGAATCTTTTATATAAAAAAAAAATTGTTGAAAAGTATAACTTTTCCAGAAAAGTGTTCAATAGTTCAACTTTTCAGCATCCATTTCAATGCTGAAAAGTAGAACTTTTCAGCATTTGTTTCGAAAAGGGTTGCTATTCGAATTTGTTATTTTTGGTACAGAAAAGTAGGCTGTTTCGTTGTTCAAGAATGACAGTAAAAGTAAGTAGTTTCACTACGGAATTGCAAAAATATATATATTTGCAGCAAATTCCCCATGAAAACAGCATGATTCGAAAATGGGATCAAACATTTTCTAGGTTTTCTTGGTCGGAATAACTAGACCCGTATTTTTTGTTTGGCCATTAAGGTGGCCTACGCCAGGTTCGGGTGTTCCAAAAATGACCATTTTATGAAACATTGTTTATTTTCTTCTAAAAATCATATCTCCACGCCATTTCAACCGACTTTAGCTGTCTCGGACGTAAAAGAAAGGATTCCTTGGCAAATTTTACAAAAAATTGTGAAGTTGTAACAACAGGATTCCGAGAAACAATTTTTTGAAAGTATAAACTGGGTTTTCCGACGAGCCGTGCGCAAAAACTGGAAAATTGCGAAAACGCGGAAAAATACTTTTTTTTTATTGAAACTGCACCCAGAACTGGGCATCGGCATACGAGAGGATAAAAATCAAGATTCGGTAGTAAAATGGTACTGTGTGCGGACTGAGAGGATAAATCCCGAAATTACCGAGAGTACTTTACTCATGGTTCATTTTCCAAAAAAGTTCATCTATAAAAAAATGTACCGGTACCGAGACTCGAACCCAATCTTAAGACCTTCGGCATATTGAACCGTGCCTTTGCCGTTTGGGCCACCATGGTTCGGTGACTAAGTGGCGGTCGTTTGTCCATATAAGCCACTCATAGGATGAACTGTTCCAATGAACGAATGAACACGCGAGAGGACTATACTCTCGCAAAATAGCGCTTTCCTCACGTTTTTTTTCGTGAGGACTATCCTCTCGTTCTTTAACTTTGGGTGAACATGTGAAATTTTGCAAAGTAAACTTTTGCAAAGTAACATTTAATGAGGGGTGGCCAACCAAACGAGCCGGTAAAAAAACTTATTTTTTTTATTTGTTCTAATTTGGAATTGTATTCAATTATATTCCTATTCTTTTTGTAATAAAATTTCAATACGGCTTGATTGTTGCTTAAATTAAAAAATATATATATTTCAGTAGAAAGCCAAGCGAATAGTTCTGCCAAAATTAAATGGAATAAAAAAACTTCTCACGGGTGAACCACCACAAAATTGTGTCAATTTGTTCATAGAAACAGTTCTTTCCATTGAGTGGCTTATATTGCCAAAATGACCATTTCGTAGTCATCGAACTGTGGTGGCCGATACGGCAAAGGCGCGGGTTCGATATGCTTAAGGTCTTGGGTTCGAGTCTCGATATAGTTTTTTTTTGTTGATGAACATTATTGAAAATGAACCCTTGAGAATAACGCTCTCGCCAATCTCGGCATTTATTCTCTGTGTCCGTTCACATTACCTCTATAGAACCAGATCGTGTTCTTTTCTCTCTTGGATGGTGTTGCCCAACTGTGGGTGTACGAAAAACATAAACAATGCAAGAAAATTGGTTATAAATTTTTTTTAGTTCATTAATCTTCGATTTTTTTTTTAAAGTTGAGGTTTATTATTAAATATTTTTGTTTCTAGATTTTTGAGATATTTATTTATATTTGATAATTTTTTGAAGCGGTTTAAATTTGCTAACTGGTCAAAAAATTTCAAATCTTTTTGCTATTTTGTTCCTAAAAAAAGAAAATTTGCTTTTTAATAACACAACATTCATTCATCCTATCATTGATTAATCTTTCCATAAAAAATAAATTTAAATCACATTCCTTGAAAATATTTTAAGTAAACGTAGTTAATCCATTTACAACATTTTAATTGAGCTTTCTTTTGTTCATTTGTAGCAGAAGTAAAATAAATCTTTCCCAGTTCCTGAGGGGAACACCCTTGAAGAGTATCGGGGCCGGCATTTACAAAGCGGATTCAGTGGCAATTTCATTCTCAACTTAAGAGCGAGTTTTTCACCGATGTGAAACAGGTCGTATCGAGGTGCTCCGATTTGGATGAAACTTTCAGCGTATGTTTGTCTATGCATGAGATGAACTCATGCCAAATATGAGCCCTCTACGACAAAGGGAAGTGGGGTAAAACGGGCATTGAAGTTTGAGGTCCAAAACACATGAAAAATCTTAAAATTGCTCGCATTTCCGTAAAACTTCATCAATTCCAACTCTCTTAGATGCATTCGAAAGGTCTTTTGAAGCCCTTCAAAATGTGCTATAGACATCCAGGATTGGTTTGACTTTTTCTCATAGCTTTTGCAAATTACTGTTAAAAATTGTTTTTTTTAAAACCTTAATAACTTTTGGCAACAGCCTCCAACACCCATACTCCCATAGGTCAAAAGTTAGGGAATTTCATGGACTATAAGCCTACGGTATTAACTTTTTGGCCAATCGCAGTTTTTCTCATAGTTTTTCGATTTTTCTAGAACAAACATTTTACAACGTTAGTTTTTGCTCTGTAGGCCTCCATAGCGGCACTTTTTGGTCTCAATGTTGACATATTCGGAATCCTCAGAAAATTTTACATTAGATTGAGGTGTTGGAATTTTGAATTTGATTGGAAAAAATGCCATTTAGAATTAATTAAAATATTATTTAGAATTTTGTCGGATTAGGGGTAAACAAGTTTTCGCCTACTTGATACAGCATTTGACGTATTGATCATAGGGTAAATAAGATCTATTTCTTTTTTCAAAAATGTTTTATTGAATTATTTTTTAAATCAAAATTACAACTCCAATACTTCTAACTTGCGTGAAATTGACCGAGGATTCCGAATATGACAAAATTGAGACCAAAAAGTGCCGTCTTCTTGGCCTACAGGGCAAAAACTAACGTTGTAAAATGTTTGTTCTAGAAAAATCGAAAAACTATGAGAAAAACTGCGATTGGCCAAAAAGTTAATACCGTAGGCTTATAGTCCATGAAATTCCCTAACTTTTGACCTATGGGAGTATGGGTGTTGGAGGCTGTTGCCAAAAGTTATTAAGGTTTTAAAAAAAAACAATTTTTAACAGTAATTTGCAAAAGCTATGAGAAAAAGTCAAACCAATCCTGGATGTCTATAGCACATTTTGAAGAGCTTCAAAAGACCTTTCGAATGCATCTAAGAGAGTTGGAATTGATGAAGTTTTACGGAAATGCGAGCAATTTTAAGATTTTTCATGTGTTTTGGACCTCAAACTTCAATGCCCGTTTTACCCCACTTCCCTTTGTCGTAGAGGGCTCATATTTGGCATGAGTTCATCTCATGTATAGACAAACAAACGCTGAAAGTTTCATCCAAATCGGAGCACCTCGATACGACCTCTAGAACAAACCGAGCAGAATCTACAAATACTGCCTCTTAATGTTAACATGTTAAGGCTAATGTTAACATTCCATAGGTCGCCTTCCTAAGGTGTCGTGATATGGTCCAGTTTGTGACGATACACTACCTTCCCTTTACTAAGCAATCGAATCCAGAAGAGAAACGAACACCAGTTGTGTTGGTCCGAGTCGGGATTTGAACCCAGAAGATTACTTTAATTCCGATATAACTTTTTCAATCAAAGTTTTTGAAAACTTATGTATTGAAAATAAATTAATTAAATTCATAAAAAACTTTGTTTTAATGGTATTGGAAACAATCAAGGTTCCAGGGTTGTAAAAATATCAAATAATCAGCTCTCAGCAACTACAGTTTTTAAGCCTGAATAGTCAAGCTCCAAATACATCTGCTCTTCTTTCCGTATTAGGTTTTACAGCGTGACGTCACGAGCGCACACGCACACACATTTTTACTGAGACACACGTGCAAAAAATGTAAACAGTGCACCCAAGCTGTCAAATTTCTAACCTCCAAATCGAGTCGGCGTAAAACCTAATTGATACTCTCAGCGCCGAACATTGCCGAACACGTTTTTGTGTTTACACACTCGCGTTTGACATGCTCCTTTTCTCTCTCATTCCCGTTTTCAACGGCGAGAGCGCATTGTGGAGGAACAGAGAGAATGCCCTCGCTAGGAAACACTTACAATGTTCAACCAGTAGGATTATTTGTATTAGTGATCATTTTAGGGAGTCATTCTGTCATACAACTTAATGTTTCTCACTGTTTTTTTCTTTCGATTGTGTCACCCTAACGTCCATTGTAAAATACGGTGCGCTGCCGGTGAATGGAAAGATTTTGGTTTTTCCGGTTCGATTTTTTTTCCAACATTCACACCCCCATACCACCAAAATAAAGCAGTGCAATAATGTTCGCATTGTTTCGACTTGATTTTTTCCTCTATATTTCTACAAGACCAAAGCAAAAACACGAAAACACAAGTGAAAAATCGAAAAAGAGATCGCATAAATTGAGGCAATTGAGTGAGTGGATCAGGAAGGTGTTTTTTTGCCTTGCCATGCTTCTTTCTTTTCTCTGTTTGACCGAATGACGACGACTTGGAAACAGAAAGAAAGAAAACAAAACAAGAAGCTGCTGCTAATAGGCCCCCAAAAACATAAACAAAAGGCGAGAAAAAGCGCGATAATTAAATTTATTTGTTTCAAATTCACGTGGTACTACTGCACCACTCTCTATAGCGATGGGGTGTTTCGTAACAACATGGTGCGAACTTGTGCGGACGCGGACAGGTTTGGCCTACCGCGCAGCAGGGATTGGTTGGACAATGTTCGAACTTGAAGACAATGAGTGTAGTTTTGTGGTTGGAGTCACACCACAGTGGGATGTTTTGGTGTTGTTGTTGGTAAACGCTGTGACTAAACTAGCTGTTTTATGAGTGGTTGATTTGTGGTATTGTAACAATCAAGCAAGGAATTGTGGGCAAACATAAATGTGACATTTTTGTTTTATGTCTGGATTTACAAAACTAATTCACGTTTTTCTTTCTTTATTCCAGGTAATGTTTGTTACTGTTTGAGGGTTTCTTTACCATTCTTGTAAGTAATATGTTGTATAATTTCAAAAATGGTTGCTGAATTGGGCAGTTTGCTGCAGGCCAAGATATCAACTAAGCTTAATCCGGAAATGCCGGAGGAAACCCTTAAAATTCAAAAAAAAACAAAAAGATCACAAGTCTACGATAAGTTGTCAAGATAGCCCATCTAGTTCGGCAAGACAAGTTATACGTCCTCCGTGGCAGCAGCATCCATTGTCCATCTATCAAATTATGATCGCTGGGCCAACCTGGCGAGATCTACCTGAATGAAACTCAATTCCGGTAGATGAATGAACCCTTTTAATTGCCCGTTCCGATCACACATTAATCACTGCAGTAGACCCACCAACCACAGAAGAGCTCTTGGGGTATGGCTTTCAATCCATTATTTCAACGCCCGATTTCCTGGAAGTCGGTTCGTCCGTCCATCCGACCGTCCGCCGATGACCTTTTCCTTCCCAGGCGCATTCCATTTGGAAATTGCGTAAAACCACGAGAAACGCTTAATCTGCGTCTAATTTTCACCGTTTACGTACGGCTAGGGGAGGGAGGGGCCGGTCCGGACCATCCCTCTGCCCGCGCTAATCACGGTGGATATTTTTATTTTCTTATTTTAGCCTGTCTCTCTCTCTTCACTCCCAAACTGTTGGGGCCCAAGGGTCTCTGACTCTGGCTGTGTGTACCCAGTAGATTACGGGTCATTACAGAAAGTCACACTTTAAAGTCTTTGCGTAGAAAAGAGACAGAGCTTGAAAACGAGCAATTAGGTGATAGAGATCTTCCAGCGCAGGTCCGCATTTCTTCGGCAGACTCTGAACTCCGATGACAACAGCTCCGGCGGCCAGGTCTAATTTGAATAATGTCCAACGTCCAACGCGTGTGGCGTTGCGCGCGGAGAAATGTTCAGCCCAACTCTCTCTTTCGGGGTCCGTTTTTGTAGAGTTACTGTAACACCCCCCCGTAATCGAGCGACGAGCTCGCAGGCTTATGTAGCGTAGGATGCTGTCTGGCCGCAGCAAGGTACTACCCGCCATGACTAACCGTCGAGCGGCTAGTAGTGTTCGTAGGCCATCGACATCTGCGTCACGACGACGACTCCGTTGGAAAGCGCGCAGGACGCGGCTTAAAATGTAAATAAATAAAACATTTATCAACAAATTAGAAACTCCAAGGTGTTACCGCGAGACTCAACAGCTGAGCGTGAAGCGGTTGCGCATGTGAGTGTGTGTTTGTGAGAGCTCCAACTAAGCGTTAGCGGAGCTTGTTTTCAGAGGCTGTCGACACCCCCCCCCCTCCTCCCTCGGACAAGGGAGTTCTCCGTGCGCAAGAGTTGGACAGGGGAAGAGGATGGCCAGATGTTAGGAATGCGCCAGATTAGTCGGTTGCTGATATAAGATCGCTTAGCAGGATGATGCTGATTTAATGTTTCGTGTGAACGTGGACGTGGGCAGGTATTACATTAGTTGTGTAAACCCGCCTTAATGAGTGAAAATTGCTAACGTGCTGTTTTGTTGATAACTGCAAGAGTTGTCTCATAAAAGAAGGTTTTTGTTTTCAAAAAAATAAAAAAGTTTTTAGCTATTGATATTGGGCCAACAAATAAAACAAATAAAACTAAGTGTAAAATTTCAAACCAATCTTTCGAAATTTTCAAGCAAAAAGTTTCACAAAATTCTTTATACATACATTATTACAGTTATGATCAAGAGGTTACATACATGTAGAAAATCACAAAATTATATATTTCAGAAAATTCTTTAAATTCACTAAAAAGATGATTTTCAATCACTCCTGAAAGTTTCATGAAGATATTTCATGACTGAACTGTGTAAGAGACGATTTAGTTTCACAATTTTGCCCTGATCAAAGTGAACTGTCAAACTTTGTGAGCGTTTTTCACTAAAAACCGTGTTGATTTACGGGTGCCACGATATCTCGAGATGGCATGGACCAAATTGGCTGAAATTTGGGGTGAAGACTCCCAAGAAAAACCCGTGTGCATGACGAATCCCGATTTTGAAATTTTGTTTTTTAAAAAAATACATAAATCAAAAGCGAAACAAAAAAAACATTTTTATCTTTTTTAATTTTTTTTTTGAAAATCGGCCTTCGTTATGCACACAGGACTGGTTTAACAAGTCTTCACCAAAATTTTGAGTCAATTTGGCCAAAGCAGTGTTGAGATATCGTGGCACCCGTTTTTTGAAACTGCTAACTTAAAATAGCTATATCTCGGCAATGATACGTCCAAATGTCTTCATATTTATTTTGTTAATAGATGGAAATGTTGGAAATTTTAAATGTGTGCTCATACCAACTTCTGACATTTTTGACGATTTACATACATGTAACCCCTTAAACCGAAATTTAGCAAAATATCAATAAATAGACGAAAATATCCATTTCTTCAAAGTTTAATGTCTTATTCCGATCTGTGGTCTCAAATTTTAAAATTAGCAAGAAGTCTGAAAGTGTTCAGTATGATCAGTATGAAGCAATTTTGCATTATTACTGTTTCCATAGAAGTCTTAGTACAATTTTGCGGGATGGTCAAACAAAATGTGAACCTACTTATATTTAAATATAAGTATCTTGAGAAGGGGTTTTCTCATCGATTTGGTATCTTCGGCAAAATTATTGGTTATGATTAGGACAATTCAGAAAAAAAGTTTTACTCCTGAAAATTACTTATTCCTTTATTTAATTTTTTTACTAAGATTTTGATTACCAAAATACTATTTTTTTATTTCCGCTTTTTTATGAGACTCATAAAACATTAAGCCAACGTGTTTGTTGGTGCAAAATCTGTTTTCAGGAATTGAATTTTTGAAAAAAATTACCATTTTTTAGAAATATCGAAAATGTGGTAAAAACAAATGAGTAATCCTCTGCCAACTCACGTAACAGTTGCCCTGACCCCTCTTCGATTTGCGTTAAACTTTTGTCCCTGATCACGAATCTGAGGTCCGTTTTTTGATATCTCGTGAGGGAGGGGCGGTACGACCCCATTCATTTTTGAACATGCGAAAAAAATTGGTGTTTTTTCAATAATTTTCAGCGGTGATGAGATAGAAATTCAGTGTCAAAGGAATTTTATGTAAAATTAGACGCCTGGTCTAATGGCGTACTCAGAATTCCAAAAAACGTATTTTCCATCAAAAAATATATATATATTTTTAAATTCTATCATTTTCAGTTACTCGACTCTAAAATTTTGGAACATGGCATTTTAAGGGAAATTTAATGTTTTATTTTTAATCTACACAGAACGGTATTTTTTTCAATTAGAACAACATTTTTCATTTTGAAATAAGGGGTTTGCTCATAAACATCACGAGTTATCGTGATTTTATGAAAAATAAAGTTTTGAAAAAGTTGGTCGTCGTTACCCCTTAAGACAAAGTTTTACGCATAATGAAGAGGGGTCGGGGCAACTTTTTCCGATTTCGTGTGAGTTGGTAGAGAATTACCGAAATATTTTTGAGAGCTAAATTAAATTTGCAATCGAAATTGACTTTACCGAATTTTTGATAAAGTCCACCGTTTTGGATTTATAGTAACTGTTAGGTTATATTTCTCGAACATTTTATATTTTTTTCTGAAATATTATAAATAAAATAATATAAATAGTATACCTTATGAAGGAAAGCCACCCCTGAACAAAATGTTGGAAAGCTGAGAAAATTTCCTGAAATTTTCTCTATGAGACTAAGACTGATGATTCGGACAGTTATTAGTTTCTGAGAAATAGTCTCACAAAGAATTCGAATTGATCAAAATGAGTATCACCAAAATAGCCTATATTGGTACGAATTTCAAATTTTGGATTTTCTGATCTTTTCAATAAAGTTTTTTGTTTAATTTCAAAACTTGGTCTAAAAGCTGAAATCAGGTAAAAATTTCTATTTGTAGGCTTTTTCAAAAGTTATTTTAAAATTATTTCTATTGAAAAGATCAAAAAAAATTCCATAAAAGTTCAATTTTTCAATATTGAATATCGAACCAGTCTCGGAACCAGTAGTTTAAGGGATTTCGTAAGTTGAAAATTACAGGCTATTCTGGTGACACTCAGAAAAACTCATTTCCATCGATTTGAATTCTTTGTAGGCTGTGTCTCAGAAACTAATAATTATCTATAAGTTGTTTTTAAGATTTTTTGTGATGAATAAGTTATTTAAAAATATTTTTTTCCGAATAGTCCTAATAAGTCTTAATCATACCTAAAACTTCACTGAAGACACCAAATCGATCTTATAAGTTTCATCCAGATAAAAAATACAGTGAAAAGTCGATTTACTTTTGTTCTTCTAATAAGTTAACTTCTTTTGCGTTATTTTTTATTTTTTTGTATTTATATACAGCGATTCACGTCAAACCAGATTTTAAATAAAAAGTTCTTCGATTTTAATCAAAGTTGTCATGGGAGTTCCTAGGCTAGAATACATTGTCATTGTCAAAAATTGTCTTTGTTTTTCTATGATTTTTCAGGATGTTTTACGTAACATATCCAAAAAATCTATTCATTTAAATCTATGCGAAGTACATTTTACTCAAAATTCGTTTTACTTAGCGTGCGAATGACTTCATCAGTTTTTGTTATTGAAAAGTGGCAACCGCTTAATCCGCCATGAATCTTAAGGTTTGTGACGGCTCTAATCTGGCAGCTCGTCATCATTTCGAGCACGATGAAGTTGCGGTTGAAACGACGACCGGGGGGCTCCAACCGCCACCACAGGAAGATCTCCTAACACCGCAGCCATCAATTGTACGATTAGCTTCTTCGCCGGTGAACTTTCCCCGTTTTTGATAGCCGCTGCAGATGATAGGGCCGCTCAATCGTGTCAAGTAATGGAACGTTTGGGCGATAATTGTGGGGCCCGGCCGCTGCTACTGTGTATCCGCCGAAGGGGGGAGTTGATGTTATCCAAGTCAATCTCCCCAGGGGGAACTGAGCCGGAGGGTGGGTGAGGGTGGACAGGCCCTGTGTAATGAAGTTTCCGCGAATGGAACAATGTGGCGCTTTGATCTTGATAAATTTCATCTTCATCTGGGATGTAGATGAGCTTTCTCACGGTTGCGTGTGCTGGAACGAATTTTGAGTGGCAAATTACACTTTGGCAACGACAACGACAAGCTTTCGGTACACGGCGAGTAGTCGTACTAAATGATGGGGTGTTGTAAATATTGAACCCATCGTCGTCGTCGTCGTCGTCGTCATCCTTCGACGCTCCGGACAACTGATGGCAGCTTGAGAAGGGCCCTCGAGGTCTAATTAGCTGCAGTTGAGGTCTGCCGAAGTGTATGTTCTATTTGGGCTCGAAGATAGACGTTTGATGGGGCGGTAACTACAGCAGAGTGGGATGGTAATTAGCGCTCAATTTTGTTGGTAGTGATGGTAATTTTTGCCACCCTCCGAAAAAGCGATGAAGTAATCCTCGCTATGGGAAAATTTTATCAAAAGATTGTTTGTTATTTGGGGATTAACCTGGTGCCTCCTAGGAGAATTTTTAGGGGGTGGTACCTTTTGTTTTGCTGTGTTTTAATTGATGAGTCTTACATTTTAATTAATCGCTCAATTTAACATCTAAAAAGCCTTTTCCCTGATCGAATATGTCTTGGTGTTTGCGAAATAACTCCAGCTGTCAAAATGCTTTGCGTCCCCGAGCAGACGGAAATAACATGAGAAGGTCAGTTTTTGATTTTGTGAGAAGATCGAAATATGTTATTGGGATGATCGGATTAGTTATTAAAATAACAAAAATCAATAACAAAGATTTGTTCGAAGAATAACTTAAACTGTTATTATGTTGTTATTGTAATAACAAACCAATAATACAGAAGGAATCATGAGGGAATAACAAGATTTGTTATTTTGTGCGGAGAGGTGGAGCAGCTTAATAACAAAAATTGTTATTGAACTGGTATGTCTCCATAACAAAAAAAGTTATTGTTTTGGTTTATTTGTAATTTGCAAATAAACCTGCAGTTGCCATAACTCCTCTGTACTAGTCAGAGCTGCAGAGTCGGGTACCTCCAAGCGACTTTGAATCCATGCTTTGAAGACAACTCCGACTCTGGATGCAGTATATGACGTCAACGACGACTTCAGCTCTCCAAAAATACCCGCCTTCACAAATTCCGACTCCAAGTAAAAGTTGCTGAAAATTTGCTGAATCCGATGCAGTGTCCGAGGTCTCACTCCAGCTCGAACTTCAACGTCAGCTCTGACTTCCTGGTTCTGTGAAAATAATAACAGTTTTTGTTATTCACACTTCAAAAATTCGCAATAAATAAATCAATTCCGTTAGGGAATATAACAGAATTAAAAAAAAATGAACTCTCAAAAGTTAATTTCATCGCATTAATTTTAGCTTGAAACTTGAAATAAATGACCCCGATGAAATTGGTCAAAATTATTCCATAGTTCTAGCCAATTTTAGTAAAATCCCTTAGGGGGTATATCAAATAATTAAAAAAATCGACTTTCAAAATTTCAAATTTTTAGAATAATTTTGGCATAAGGACCCTATTTAATGGCCAAAATAATGACCCTGACGAAATTAGACAAAATTATCCCAAAGATCTAAACATATTTAACAAAAGAAAAAATAATAACAGATTGTGTTATGGACACTTAAAAACTTTTCCATTTGTGCAATTTATGGTAATTTTATTTCTAAGTCAGTATACCGAACGAATAACAAATTTTGTTATTAGGAGAGTTTTTGTAATGTATAACAATTCCTCTTATTAGCGTGTTATTAAACATTTTCAATATAATATCACTTCAATACCAAATTTTGTTATTTTATCAGAAACTGTTATTATTTTTTCTTCTTGAAGTTGAACTTCAGGATAAAATAATAACACTTTTTGTTATTTTAACAGGATTTGTTATTGAAATATTATTAATTTTGTTATTACCGCCTGCCCGGGTCCTTTTCACATTTTTTACCTTTTTTATATTTCAGACTTCAGAATGTTGGATCAGATCAACAAAAAAGCTTTCGCGCTTAGTACCAGTTAAATTCGCAACAATGTTTCCAACGAATCGTTAAAATGTTCAACCACTAGTTATTCTAACCCGGGTCATTTTACCAACAACGGTAACGTTATCTGGCAACAACTTTGTTTTATTGTTTCTCATTGCTGAAGCAAAAAAACAGTTCCCTCCTCTCCAGTTTGTAAACCAGATATGGCTTTACGGGTCGAAAACATCGCCATCAGTAAATTACCACGTGGTAGCAGTGCGGGCGGGCATTCTGCGCGCGATGAGAACGTTATGCAAATAGTGGTCATAGACAAGCAGACTCTAAAAGTTCAAACACAGAAAACAGATGTACATCTTGGCTCGAACTGTGTGTAAACACTGCAGCACTAACAAAATGTGTTGCATACAATCTTGCATCAAAGAAATTAGGGTGTAAAGGCGGCGCCACCGTCGCAGCTGAGATTACTTGATTTAACAATGTAGAATGGCTCAATAATTTCCTCAAAAATAATATTTTCCTCGTTTATAAACTAAATTCACTTGAGTACAATTTCAATTGACTGCAAATATTGCAAAAATGCATTAGGCCGATGCAAATATTTAAAAAAGTTTTTGTCCCACGGCCCTGGCCGAGGTCAAGGGGGGGGGGGCAAAAAAATAAAAAAATAAAAAAAAATTAATAACAAGCCATAGTCTCACATTTATATGAAAAAAGTGTTTTTAAATGCATTTTACACTAGTTCAGTTGTTTTGCTAAACAAAAATTGTATCGAAAAAAAAAGATTTTGCATCGAAAATTTTAAAAAAATCTTAAGATTTTTTAATAAACATAACATGCTAAAAATGATTTTAAACGCAGGAGAATGTATTTTAATTAGATTTCAGTTGGTTGCACTTGAATTTTCATTGAAATTTTGAAGTTTATTGTAAAAATATTTTTTTTGCCCCCTGATTTTTCGGGCCAATTTTCAAGGGGGGGGGGGGGTGACAAAAACTTTTAAAAATATTTGTACCAGCCTTAACATTAACAAAACATAGCAAAAACTTGTTTAAAAATGATTTTTTTGAACGATAGCTTAAAAAAGTACCTTTCCACATGTTAACTCTGATTTCGTTTTGTTTACCTTCACAGCTGATTTTGATATTTTCTTTCGCGCGTAAAATCGTACCCCTACGATGAAGGACAGTCAGACATTGGTCTGATGTCGTTCGTTCGGAATGTTTTGTGCAGTGAATGGATGGTCCAACGTTCTGCTATTGTAGGACATCATGATTTTTTAAGTGGCGCTATCTAGGCGGATGATGCACACTCTAGCTCTTTTCAACGTATCTTGGTTTGAATTTTTACAAACGTTTTTCGATGCTTTTTGTTCAGTGATGTACATCTGTTCTCTGTGGTTCAAATGTCTTTCAAAGGCTAACATTCCAACGTCAAAAACTTTTGAAATATTTATGTCAGCAAGAGATTGAGCGATGGTGGCGCCATCATTGTCAATTGCGGTTCACCTTGAAACTACGGTTTGACAACTGTAAAATTTGAAATGACCGTTTTATTTAGCGTTGAAATAAAAACAAAGTTGTCGGTCCCTTTGTCTGTTCCACTAAGGTGTACGCACGATATGCTGGTTAGCTGCGCTTGTTACGATGATAGAAACAACTATTCAAAAAATATGCGAATGTGCGCTGAAGTTTACAGGCCCGTGTCGTGTTTGTAAACATAACCTGCTGGTTTGTTGTTTTATGGTCACATGCTGCGCGACGTGTGGGTGGCGTGGAAGTTGAAGGGTTATTAGCAGAAAACCGTTTGCAGTTAGTATAACCCCGAACAAACAAATTGCAGAAAAGCATACCGCGTGTGTGCTGGTTGAACAACGATGTCGCGAAAACGTTGGAATTCAACACAAATGTTGTTCAAACTCGTTGCAGCAGTCACGTGCGCGCCAGTTTTATTGAGAACGACTGCAATCACCGCGTAAGGATTAAAATTGCACACCTTTTCTCCAAACCCCACCACATAAAAAGCAGGGGTCTATTTTAAGACATTCACCGGGCGGGTTGTCGTAAAGTTTCTGCGGTTTTGCAATACGGCACAATTGGTGGCGACGACAATTTACCTCTGGAGTTGGTGTGTGGTTTTGGTGTCACCTCATTCACGTACCTCAATTTCTCGAGGATCAAATCGAGTCACGTTGCGGTTGAATGATTTACACACATCAATCTCGCACCGATCGAACTTGATTGACAACGCCGAGAGCGTTGTGGTTCTGTGACGAAATGTAACCCAAATTTTTCATAATTTCCAAGTTTCGATCAAAGTCGCGTAAACGACCTAATTGTTGATCCAGCCTATCCGCAGAATTAAATTAGCTTAAAGTCTAGGGGTTTGGGAAACAAATTTGGTCAGTAATCAGGACCGGTGCAACAACGTGCCCTGCGGGGCTTAGACTGAGTGCTCCAAATTTGACTCGATTCCCGATTCTCATGGACGATTTGCTTTCGCGTACCATAATCAGATTACAATTAACTTAAGCGTGGTGTCGTCGGCTAATTGAATTAGTGTTTGTTGGTGTAAATGGGGCCAGTAAGTTGGAAATAAACACCAATTCCAGCCCCGATTGGTTCATTTAATGTAGGCCAGATTTAATTTGAGTCGGAAGAATTTTATTTTCGTAAATTGTTTTGTTTGATTTAAGTACTTAGTCGAAGTCTGTACCGTAGTCGGTGAAGTCGTCTACTTTTCATGCCTTGAAAGTCGTAGCCAACAAATTTTGAGAGACCATTGTTGTTGGAGTCATATTCGGAGTCGGTGAAATCGAGTATTTTTGGAGAGCTCTGGAGTCGGAGTCTAAGTCGCTAAATCTCCGTACGCGGCAGTCGGAGTCTGAATCGCTTCTGAAGGTAGCCGACTATGCAACTCTGTAAATTAGTAATATTTAAAGAGTGACGTTCAACGAGATTTTAAATATCCCGATGATTGAAAGTTGCATTTTTTAATATCCTATGAATATTAATTAATCATGCAAACATTCCAGTTAGGGCGTCCAATTTTCCCGAGCTTATATTTTTTAAATCCCGAGCATTCCCGGAATCCCGGGAAATTTTTGAAACAGTAAAATTCTATCCTGGAAAAGCTTAAAAAATTTCTAGACAAAACAAAAAAACTACGAAGGGGAGGAGGAATATAAATTAAATCAAAAGCTTTTAGAATTCTGATGGCTTTTCACAAAGTATTTCGGTTTCCAACTGAATTCGTTTATTGGAATCAAAAAGATGTTCGAAATTGGCGGAAAATGTGAAATCTGTCGACATCTGTCAAATGATCAGATAATTATACATCTCTATTCTGGCTGACACTTAAAAATTCTGGCATTCCCAGATTTATCTGGCAACCTGGCAACCCTGCTTATAAGCCAAATGAATACTGATGTAGAAAAAATGCTATAAAAATACAATTCTTATCGATTACTGTATTCATCTATTTCCCCAATCAAATCTGAATTTCCAGGACAAAATTTGTATTTTTTTTATCAATGTTGGGAATTTCTGGGACAAAATATGAAAATTCCCGGAATTCGGAAATTTCCGGTTTTGGAAAAAAACCCCGAGAATTTAATCCCGGAAATTCCCGGAATAGACGCACTAACTTTAGTGCTTTTTGATATCTTTTCCAGGCTTAGTACCTCCATATTATTATTTTTGCTTTTCTTACAAAAGAAAGGCTTTTAAGGTTTGCTTATGAAAAACGATACTTAATCCACCTTTAGGTGGTTGGTGCCTTCCTCACATTAATAAAGTCAATACATTCAGTAAAAATAGCAACATTCCCTTAACATGTTTAACAAATCAATTTCATTACTGATTTCTTTTGATAGGGTTCGCAGACCTTCAATTTTTCTGGCTCATCGGCTAGGTCTGATAAAAAAAACCTATCCAACGAAGAAAGTTCACATGGAAGATTCAGACAATATTTTTATTACAATATCTCAGATCTGGCCTCCAGAAAGTATATAAATAACACTTAAGAGCGAGTTTTTCACCGATGTGAAACAGGTCGTATCAAGGTGCTCCGATTTGGATGAAACTTTCAGCGTTTGTTTGTCTATACATGAGATGAACTCATGCCAAATATGAGCCCTCTACGACAAAGGGAAGTGGGGTAAAACGGGCATTGAAGTTTGAGGTCCAAAACACATGAAAAATCTTAAAATTGCTCGCATTTCCGTAAAACTTCATCAATTCCAACTCTCTTAGATGCATTCGAAATGTCTTTTGAAGCCCTTCAAAATATGCTATAGACATCCAGGATTGGTTTGACTTTTTCTCATAGCTTTTGCAAATTACTGTTAAAAATGGATTTTTTTAAAACCTTAATAACTTTTGGCAACAGCCTCCAACACCCATACTCCCATAGGTCAAAAGTTAGGGAATTTCATGGACTATAAGCCTACGGTATTAACTTTTTGGCCAATCGCAGTTTTTCTCATAGTTTTTCGATTTTTCTAGAACAAACATTTTACAACGTTAGTTTTTGCTCTGTAGGCCTCCATAGCGGCACTTTTTGGTCTCAATTTTGTCATATTCGGAATCCTCAGAAAATTTTACATAAGATTGAGGTGTTGGAATTTTGAATTTGATTGGAAAAAATGGCATTTAGAATCAATTAAAATATTATTTAGAATTTTGTCGGATAAGGGGTAAACAAGTTTTCGCCTACTTGATACGGCATTTGACGTATTGATCATAGGGTAAATAAGATGTATTTCTTTTTTCAAAAATGTTTTATTTAATTATTTTTTAAATCAAAATTACAACTCCAATACTTCTAACTTACGTGAAATTGACCGAGGATTCCGAATATGACAAAATTGAGACCAAAAAGTGCCGTCTTCTTGGCCTACAGGGCAAAAACTAACGTTGTAAAATGTTTGTTCTAGAAAAATCGTAAAACTATGAGAAAAACTGCGATTGGCCAAAAAGTTAATACCATAGGCTTATAGTCCATGAAATTTCCTAACTTTTGACCTATGGGAGTATGGGTGTTGGAGGCTGTTGCCAAAAGTTATTAAGGTTTTAAAAAAATCCATTTTTAACAATAATTTGCAAAAGCTATGAGAAAAAGTCAAACCAATCCTGGATGTCTATAGCACATTTTGAAGGGCTTCAAAAGACCATTCGAATGCATCTAAGAGGATTGAAATTGATGAAGTTTACGGAAATGCGAGCAATTTCAAGATTTTTCATGTGTTTTGGACCTCAAACTTCAATGCCCGTTTTAACCCACTTCCCTTTGTCGTAGAGGGCTCATATTTGACATGAGTTCATCTCATGTATAGACAAACAAACCCTGAAAGTTTCATCCAAATCGGAGCACCTCGATACGACCTCTAGAACAAACCGAGCAGAATCTACAAATACTGCCTCTTAATTGCCAATAACTTTTGATAGGGTTGTCAGATCCTTGATGTTTTGTTCATTTGAAAGGTCTTTCAATTATCTAACTAACGATGGGTCGCATGATGGACCCGGACATCATTTTTACTGAAATATCTGAGATCCGGCCTCCAAAAAGTGTATAAATAACACTTAAGTGCTAATAACTTTTGATAGGGTTGTCAGATCCTTGATGTTTTAGGCTCATTTGAAAGGTCTTTTTAATACCTTTCTGAAAATGTATAACATGATAGGGTTTCTTGCAAAAACCACCCTTTTTACAATCTTCCGGACATACGCCAAAATCGTTTTTTAGCATAACTTTTGAAGTACTTAACTAAACTTGCTGATTTTAAATAGAGACCTATGGGACCCCAAGACGGATCGAATGAGACTAATACGGTCAAAATCCGTTCATCCAGTCCGGAGATAATCGAGTGACAATTTTTTTGTCCACCCACCTACACACATCCACACAGACATTTGCTCAGAACATGATTCTGAGTCGATAGGTATACGTGAAGGTGGGTCTACGAGGTCGAATTAAGAAGTTCATTTTTCGAGTGATTTTATAGCCTTTCCTCAGTAAGGTGAGGAAGGCAAAACGCTTTTCTTAGAAATCTAAAAAAAAAAATCGTAGGGGAGTGTGGGGTAATTTGGACACCCTAAGGAAATTGCTCTGTTACGGGCTGTATGGATATTTTAAAGAAATGTGGATGACACCAGAGGATAATAGAGACCATATTTGATGGAAAAATGTCATTCATTTCGATAAATTTTGATGAAAAACCCATTTTTATCGCAAAAATTAAAAGGTGTCCAAATTACCCCCACATTTTTGTGTGGGGGTAATATGAACACCCCTATGGGGTAATTTGGACATGCCTTGTGGGGTAATTTGGACATGCCTTGTGGGGTAATGTGGACATACCTTGTGGGGTAATATGAACACCTTTTGTGGGGTAATTTGGACACATGTTGAAGAATAAGTTTAACATTTGATTTTTTGAGCATGTTTTTTATCCTTCAACCTGGTTTTGTAATTGCTTTATATTTTGAAGTGTTGCTCACAATATTTCATCAAAGGTTTAAATAATGATTTTGTGATAGAACTATAATGCAATAGGAAGATAACAAATAGTTCAGTGTAGTATACATAATTCAATCATTAAATTGAAACTGATTTGATTTGAACATTGATTCTGGATCAGGCACACTATACTTGTTTCTAGTGATTAAGGTATCGTTTATGTTTATATAAATCAATCTTTATATAGAATTTATCAGCCTGAAAATATATATTTTTTTTAATTTTACATTCTGTAGCCCTTCAAATTTAAATATTATTGTAAACCAGCATAGAAATTAGAAATGCCAAAGAAATTAATTAAAAGCAATCAACATTAGAGTCTTGCTGAACGCCAAATGTACAGTAATCAGATTTTCATCAGTTCGAATATTGGAATAAATTTATCTAAATTAAAAAATAGGGGTTTTGTGAAAGTTCTCATTGCTCACATTCATTTTTGATTGTTTTTGACATATTAAATCCCTCTAAATTTATCTAAATCCCTTTAAAAACTCATCCAACCATGAAAGTTACTTTTTTGTTGCCTGACAGGTAGACTTTCAGGTATGTCCAAATTACCCCACAAGCCATGTCCAAATTACCCCCATAGCATATTCTATCATTAATTGCGATTTTTGATGATAAAAATGGATAAAATGCACAATTTTTATACGTACATATCTCAGGCATCGTCCAAGCAACCCCCTTAAACAAAAAATGTCAATTTTTTGCCATATAACCCCTGCAAAACCTTATTTCCTAACCTTCAAATATTAGAATTTAAGGCACTACCAACCGGCCTTTGGAAACTTTTACACATTATACCAAAACTACTTAACCTATTCCAACTTTTTTGGTTTGTCCATACTCCTAGGCCATTACTAGTACTAGCCTTATCACTTAAATTGCCGTTTTCACTTTATATCCGAAGAAAACGTGATTTTTAAAGGGGTGTCCAAATTACCCCCACTGTCCATATTACCCCAAACTCCCCTACACGGTGGGAATCGTCCCAGAAAAAAATCCTATTACTAATTTGAAGGTTTTGATGCGCTCTTTCGATTGAATTTTGGCCCGAAACCCGGAACTCAAAGCCTGATTTTTGAGAGCTCTAAATTTGTGTCTTCCATCATTGGAAAACCGCTCGTAAAATCCACAATTTTTATATTTCAGATTTGTAGTCTTTATTTTTTTCTAATAATGTCAAATCAATTTATTTTTCTTAATTAAATATAATTATCTTGTGACCCATAATGTACCTCTGAAATTAAAAAAAAAAATACATTCGAGGTTTAGCCTAAAAAGATTAGAAGCTTTTGGTCGTATTCTCACTGGGTGGTATCATTATACAGTATGTAAAAAAAGTATTTACACCCCTTGGGCACTATGCACATATTGTGATGAAACATCTAAACAATTTAATGTTGACAGAAACCTAGTACTACGTTTTGTTCAGAAACTCATGCCAGACATTTTGCTACAAAAAGCTCATGAAAAGATGATTTCTATAAAAAGTTATATAACAAATACTATTACGAAACTAAAAAAGGTGCAAAAAAAGTTTGTACACCTTTCGAAAAATTAACATAAATAATGTTATTTGTTGACAAATCACCATAAATCCAGTCTCCCAACTTCAAATAGGCATCCTTGACTGATTTATAAAATAATTTGGATTGAATATAAAGTTTACTAACAACTTAGTATAAAAGTTTATATAACTCTGGAAATTCTATATAAAACTTATCTAAACTTAATTTTGCAAACTTTTAATTCAACTAAATGTCAATATATTACCATATAATTGCTAAATAAACATTTTGGAGTGGGTATAGCACCGTTTTGGGGGTATTTGTATCGATAGAATAGATTTTTCGTTGGAATTTCGTACCAACCCGGAATTACGTCGTCGGAAAATCCGCCGGCATCCGAACCGGTCCACAATTCTTAAGTCAACCTATGTGGCATCGGAAAGGGCATAAAATTTCCGATCTTTTGATACCCATACATCTAGGTTTTCTATAAAACCCACGATTTTAAATACCTAGGTAAAAACGTTGTTATGGTTTTGTTTGAGCAATCTGCCAAAAATGTATGGAATTTCGTAATTTTTGTTCTCGTGGATCAAACTTACTTTTTGCCCAGGTATTTAAAAACGTGAGTTTGATAGAAAACCTAGATGTATGGGTATCAAAAGATCGGAAATTTTATGCCCTTTTCGATGCCACATAGGTTGACTTAAGAATTATGGACCGGTTCGAATGCCGGCGGATTTTCCGACGACGTAATTCCGGGTTGGTACGAAATTCCAACGAAAAATCTATTCTATCGATACAAATACCCCCAAAACGGTGTTATACCCACTCCAAAATGTTTATTTAGCAATTCTATGGTAATATATTGACATTTAGTTGAATTAAAAGTTTGCAAAATTAAGTTTAGATAAGTTTTATATAGAATTTCCAGAGTTATATAAACTTTTATACTAAGTAGTTAGTAAACTTTATATTCAATCCAAATCATTTTTTTAATCAGTCAAGGATGCCTATTTGGAGTTGGGAGACTGGATTCATGGTGATTTGTTAACAAATAACATTATTTATGTTAATTTTTCGAAAGGTGTACAAACTTTTTTTGCACCTTTTTTATTTTCGTAATAGTATTTGTTATATAACTTTTTATAGAAATCATCTTTTCATTAGCTGTTTGTAGCAAAATGTTTGGCATGAGTTTCTGAACAAAACGTAGTACTAGGTTCCTGTCAAACTTTAAATTCTTTACATGTTTCATCACAAAATGTGCATAGTGCTCAAGGGGTGTAAATACTTTTTTTACATACTGTATTTCTGAAAAATTAATTGCACCAATATATTTGTCGGAATTTCATCATTTTGTAAGGAAGGCTCTATTTCACCTTTGGTGATATTAAATCGGGTTTTTTGTTTGTTTTTAGTATAACATGAAAATGACAAATTAGTCCGTAAAAGAATGAAAATAAAATGATTGTGCAAATTATTCTTGACTTGAAATTTGTTACAACTTATAATATTTTTTTTTTTCAAATAAATGTTAGGTTCACATCTTCTCAGAAACCTTAATTTATTTATTTATTATTTTGATTAAATATTTTTGGTATCATCAGTATTGGGACTCGACGATTTTGTAAACATTTCACAAATTCATCACCATGACACATTTTTAAGACACATTTTTTGCTCCAAATGGTCCCAATTTTGAGATACACCCGTTTGAAATGTTAGTTTAGGCCAAAATTAGCTACTTTGTTGACTATTTTACAAAAGAACTATTGAATAAACAAATAAACCGATACATGTATCTTAAAGTTCACGTTCTCCTCTTTCTGAAACACCAATGGTTTTTAAAATTTGATTGTTTCTACGCATATTTATAGCCATTTTAAAATTAGAATTTGACTTGCATGCAAGTGAGAAAAACTTGAATGAGAACCAACTGAAAATATAATTTTAAAATGGCTATAAATATGCGTAGAAACAATCAAATTTTAAAAACCAGGGGTGTTTCAGAAAGGGGAAAACGTGAACTTTAAGATACATGTATTGGTTTATTTATTTATTCAATAGTTCTTTTGTAAAATAGTCAACAAAGTAGCTATTTTTGGCCTACACTAACATTTCAAACGGGTGTATCTCAAAATTGGGACCATTTGGAGCAATTCTGGACCCAGATTCGGATTCAGCAGGCAAAATTCTACTAGGAACACGCATACTCGTCTCAGAGACAAAATCTTGTTGGACTGTGTAAGCTATGATTTTTGACGATTTTACAATGCTATCAATAGTTATGAGCACTTAATTGTTATGTATTCGCTATTTTTAGGATGGTTCTCATATATTGTGATGATAATGATGCCCGAATCTGTCGTGTGATCAGTTTTGCAAAAAAAAATCTCGGATTGTTCTGAACACTTGGCGGTCGAGTCTGCAATTTGCATGCAAAAACAGGCCGATGGTCGAAATTTGAGCCAATTTTTTTATTCAAATCGTCCTATCCGAAGCACCAACGTACACCCAAAGTTAAAGAACGAGGGGATAGTCCTCACGAAAAGAAACGTGAGGAAAGTGCTATTTTGCGAGAGTATAGTCGTCTCGCGTGTTCATTCGTTCATTGGAACAGTTCATCCTATTGAGTGGCTTATATGGACAAATGACCGCCACTTAGTCACCAAACCATGGCGGCCCATACGGCAAAGGCACGGTTCAATATGGCAAAGGTCTTGGGTTCGAGTTTCGGTACCGGTCCTTTTTTTTTGATAGATGAACTTTTTTGGAAAATGAACCATGAGTAAAGTACTCTCGGTAATTTCGGGATTTATCCTCTCCGTCCGCACACAGTACCATTTTACTACCGAATCGTGCTCTTTATCCTCTCGTATACACAGCTAAAAAAGTAGTAATCCAGCTGCGTGTAAAAGGCCTGGGTGTAAAATAAACTTTGCATTGTTTTATGAAATTCTGTGTAATATTACACCCTGAAATATGTAGCTCATCAGTATGGGAAACCTACTTAACCGAAATGTCAAGCTCATATATGCGTTTATCCTTACAGCTATTCATCGGTCTGATGGCCCAGTGGGCTAGGGCGCCAGTCCTTACTGTTGGTGCTGGGTTTGAATCCCGTCGGTTGCAACTTTTTTTTTGTGTTTGCAAAAGTTGTACATGCAGTGTGTAATATTAAGTGTTTATTTTGACGAAGGTGATGTGCATGCTTTTGCATGCGATTTTACCATCGGATTTTTTGCTGTGTGCCGATGCCCAGTTCTGGGTGTATTAATAGACATTGGAAATTTGGAAAGAAGATAGATTGTCCACGTCGTTCAACCGAATCCAGGCTGAGCCAAACCAACTCTTTCCAGGCCATAATCCAAGATGAGACCCATTTCGGTTGCGGTTTCATTGCATCAAAAGCATGGGAATTCCAGTGTGGGCAGCTAAGGCCTTGTGCCTACCAGCAATGGGTCCACGATTCCAGTCAGCGTAGAAGAATGTTTACCCCGTCGCACACCCAAAATTCAGAGTCGAGATAATCGTTCTCTCAAAATTTATTGAGGGCTCAGTGCCAAAATCGATAGAATAATGGTACCAACTCACACCATCATAACAAATGAGTTCATTCGTTAGTTGAATCAATAAATCTCCAACAAGTGTCATACATCGACTTCTGACTTCTCCTTGGTCACCAAGCTGTGGTGGCCGAGGCAGCTAAGTCATTGGATTGGTTTGTCAAAGGTCTCTGGTTCGATTCCCGTTGTCGACACTTTTGGTTTTTTGTTTGACGGATGAACTTTTTTTGCAAATGAACCTCGAGAGAATAGTTCTATCGCCCATCTCGAGCTGTGTTCTCTGCGTCCGTGAATGGTACCACTATTCTCTCGACTCGAGACCATCATTCTCTCGGACTAGCGCTGCCAGTTTTGGGTGCATAGGCTAGCCCAGAGTCGCAGCGCAGATTAAATCGCTATTTCGAACGCTAATCTGACCGTGACTTTTTCGTGATTTTCAGCCTGCCAGTCGTTTTCATGGCTGTTCAGCTCTGGCTGCTGCTGTCTAAGTACAAGTCGTGGAGAGTCGGAAAACCAGGGAGGGACGGGGCCCACGATCTTCGAAATGGGACACCGTTAATTCCAGCTTTTTTTTACTTCCAGTTCTGGTTAACTCAAACAATTGGTGCGGGGCAGATGTCGTGATCGTTTTGTTGGGCGATGGAAGGGTTGCCTTTCGTTTTAAAGGGCCACGAAGAAATTGTCACTAGTAGTCACGACGCGAGAAAGCGCGAGTCTGTTTGGAAAACGTGATTGTCGATCTAATCGAGCTGAAATTGTAACCGGTCGTTAAGTATCGCGCGTCTCCACGTTACAAAGTCCAAGTCAGCATGAGGGTTTAATGGACTGTGATTTAATTTCCAGCACTGAAATTCGAAACCCTTCAATCAACTACGAGTAATCGATTCATTTTCAGCCCTTTCTGTCATGCCGTTGACGGGCACTGCTCGTCAAGAAACGATGTCAAGGCTTTGCCGGTAACTGTCTCGCTGCAATCAATTACCCATCATCAGTTGGTGCGCTGGGTGTAACGACAATTCTCCTCACCAAAGTTGTTCTCGGTTGATCGATATCAAACATTGAGTCCCGGTTTCGAGTGCCAATCAACGTGTGTCAATCTCGCTGGTGACAATTTTCAATTACATTGATTCCTTTATTGTATTTATAGTTTGGTTTTGTTTTGCACTATTTTATAATTTGATATTCGTTGAAATTCGTGAGTGAGAGAACGCTCAAATTGAAGTCAACAACCTGGCAAAACCAGACAGAGTGGGCGATCTGGAGCAAAACAAATTTTCACTGTTCACATAATTAGCCAAGGCAAATATAGTAATTTGAAAAATTAAGTCCCTCCACTGCTCCATTCAGGGAGGTCGACGGAACCTCAACCAAGCCATCATAGAAAAGGAAGCAAAAATCACACCAATTACGAAAGGGAAACCGCGGCCCCACACGCCACGGAATCCGCAATGTCCAAGCATGCCCAAACGTACGCGGCTTGAGACATTCACACGCCACACAACCTCGGCACGGCACACGTGACTTGAGTTCCCAAATTGGACGACCGCTGTCTAGGATGTCCAGCGCTGCTGAACGGGTAATTCCAATACTGGAGAACCTCGCTACTTTGAAAATTTTGCAATCGTCACTTCAACTCAGTCCAACAAGCAAATGCCAAAGTCTCCAACTAACAAGTTCCACCCTGCCTGACTGTCTGGGACAGTGACTACCGTTTCTGTGGAGCGCGTGTTAAGTAATTAGCCTCAAGTCCGTAGTTACCTCGCAAACCAAAGCGGGGTTTTGGAATGTCCAGTCCATACATCCGACCTCCTCAAACGCTTATCCAGACCGTACCAGATCATTCAGCGTTCAGAGACCCTGCCAGCGAGATCTGTACTAGTCTCGTCTGACAGCCGGACAGACAGCTGGAATGTGAGCGTGTGCGTGTGCGTGTATAGGCATAAATCAAACACGAACGCGTGCTGGTTATTGTTTGACTTTGAACTTGAACGCGTGCGTTCAAGCCTCGCGCAAACGGCGAACACGGAGAAGCTGCTCTCGCCGTAGATCGTCGCAGCATTACGCGAGCCACCCGTAGACGATCGAGCCATGTGAGAGCATGAAGCTGTTTAAATTATGGCGATTAGTTTGGTTCGTGAGTGTAAGCAAATCCGGATTGGCGAAACTGCTGGGCAGGTTTTACCCGCGAGAAATGAAGTAATTTCGATTGATTTGGAAATCGGTATGAGGAAAGCTGTAATATTTTAATTGTTTTTAAATGGCCACTAAATACAGAAATGCGATTAGATGCGGATTTCTTTGGTTGACGAGGTTAAAAAAATATATATTTACAGAGTTTTTTTTAAAATATAAATTCAAGTTTTGTCGCAGCCCCTTCAAATTTCCTTGCTGATTCTGGGGAAATTTACATAACAAACCAGTTCTTAAGAAAATCAAAATTATAATCCTGATTTTAATTTTTGTGTTTTTTTTATTTGTGTGAAACTTTATCCATCGATTCCTTAAGCCCAAATAAGCCATTTTGCATCATTAGTTTCTTGATACAATTCTCCTTCAAATTTGGGGCCTGCCATAGAAAAGTGCTATAAAACATTCGAAAATCTGTATTTCGATAAGGTTTGTCTTCGGCAAAGTTGTAACTCGACTCGATTTTGACAAACTTCACCCCCTTCGATTTTTTTTCATTTTAAAATGTTTCAGTAAACAAAAAGTGCCAACAATTTCTCGGGAATCGAGAGATCAATTTGGCCATTTCCCGAGAATTCCCGAGACCCGAGAGTTTTTTTTTCAACTATGTCAATAGTGCCAAAAATTAGAAAAAAAAAATGTTTCTGTTCAATGAATTAAGGGGTTACATACAAGTAAATCGAAGAGAAAATTAGAGGTTGGAGTGAGCACACACTTAATTTTATTCAAAATCTATTTGCAGGGAATTAAAATATACATTTTCATCTATTATCAAAACAAATTTGAAAATATTTGGTTGTAGCATTGCCGAGATATAGCTATTTGAAGTTAGCAGTTTCAAAAAACGGGTGCCAAGATATCTCAACACTGCTTTGACCAAATCGGCTCAACATTTTGGTGAAGACTCGTTAAACCGGTCCTGTGTGCATGACGAAGGCCGATTTTCAAAAAACTCATTTTTAAAAAAGATTTAAATATTTTTATGTTTTTCATATAAAAATTCGTCAGTTTTAGTTTTTTTCTATTTCCACCCCGAATTTCAGCCAATTTCGTCAATCCCATCTCGAGATATCGTGGCACCCGTAAATCAACTCGGTGTTTCGAGAAAAACTAACTTAATCCACCTATGTGGTTGGAGCCTTCCTCACAACAGTGGCTGTACACAAGTTTCATCTATTTTTCAGATCCGGCTTCCAAAAAGTACATCGATATCACTTAAGTGGCCATATCTCGAGACAGGGTTGCCAGATCTTCAATGTTTTGGACTCGTTGGAAAGGTCTTTTGATAACCTAACCAACGATGGGTCGGATGATGGACCCGGACATAGTTTACATACAGTTAAGTGAGATCCAAATATATGTGAAAACACATTTTTATACATATCTTTTGAACTACTTATCGAAACTTCAATCTGTATAAAACTCGATCTTTGGGACCCTAAACCAAGTCGAATGCAACAAGTTCGGGTCAAATCGGTTCAGCCAGTGCCGAGAAACATGAGCTAGTTTGTTGGTCACATACATACATACACACACACATACACACACACATACACACAGACATTTGTTCAGTTTTCGATTCTGAGTCGATATGTATACATGAAGGTGGGTCTACGACGTTTTTATACGAAGTTCATTTTTAGAGCAGGATTATAGCCTTACCTCAGTGAGGAAGGCAAAACGCTCAGAAAATTTGACTATCCGCTTTGCGCACGGCAAAATGTTGAGCTCAAAATCGTTTCTAACTCAGTTCAATCATGCAATACCTTCATGAAACTTTCAGGAGTGATTAAAAATAATCTTTTTACTGGATTCAAAAAAAATTCTGTAATATGAAATTTTGTTATTTTCTTCAAGTATGTAACCCCTTAAGTTGCACTTAATTCATACTTATTCTTTGAAACGTTAATTTAAATAGTCTCATTATTTTGAAGACCTATGTCAACCTTTCGATTTTTTTTCTAAATCTACAAATTCACCATCGTTTCTTGAGTTTTTTAAGTCTCCAAATTGTAGTTTAAAATGTTTCCGAGTCTTAATACGCACTGAGTGATTTTTCAAAACTTGCACCAACTTGTTGCATGATCTTGTTATTAGCCATGTATAATTTCCTAGTATCGGTATTTTTGCAATTTGTTGACGACGACTCAAAACAACAAATTAAACTTTTTCTCAACTGTACTGGTACAACTCAACTGGTCAACTGTAAATATTCATTGAAGAAATATTTACAGTTATCAGGAAAACCAGATTGTTTACAAACAAACTAGATTATAAAGATTTCTATGCTCGTGAGATGATATGGAAATTGAACTTAACTTGAAAAAGCTTTTACCTCTTGAAATTCAAGAAATAATGTTTGAAAATAAAACATTAGATTTCAATTCTGGGGTGTAACTGCTATGCATTTTTTGAGGTAAATTTTGGGGTTCACATTTTTTTGGCTTCTCTCAATTACAGTCAATTATACACACAATTGAAGAATTTTCTCAGCTTTTCGAAAACATTTTTTGCAAAAATGGACTCGGAAGAACACCATTTTTATTTTTTTAAATTGTAGAATAATTTGACTTCAAAATGGATGTAGCTCAACACGATACAATTTTTTTTTTATTTTACAAAAAGAGCTTTTCAATTTAAATTTCTATTTTACTTCTTAAGATTACTTTTTGATTCTTTATGTTTACATTTTCAAAATTTTCCTAAAACACTATTTTAATGCGAAATTCTAAAGAATTTCTCTTTTGCTAAAAGTAAAGTAGGGCGTCCAATTTTCCCGGGTTTTCAAAATTCCCGGGAAACGAGAAAAATATTCTCAACAAAAGAAAAATATTCTAAATCTCATAACATCTATGTTTTCATAATATTTGTTATGTTTTTCAAGCTTTAAATCATAGAATAAGCTCAATAGTATTAATTGGTGATAATCTAAACTTTATACTAAACAAGGATGTCAATTTATAAAAGCTTTAAAGAAATTAAAAATAGTTGTTTTTGTTCATTGTTGTGCTTTGGATTTTTAATTCCAATGTGATTCAAATTTAAAAAAATCTTCCATAAATATATATTTCATTTAAAGTCCAGAATCGATTGTCCAAATTTTACTTCGGATAATTGAATCTCAATTTTTTTTTCGTTTTCTTATTTTTGATTGTTTAGTTTAAGTATAACCCCTTAATTACTCTAAAGTGATTCAAAATTTTTAAATACAAGATAGCGACCAAATTGGCTGTGCTGAAATATTGAAAATATGCAGTTTTCAATTTAATAGGCAATCAACAATTCAAATTTGACTAAACGGAGGTCGCAGAACTTGAATTATATGTTAAAAGCAAAAAAAAAAAAACATAAAATTAAGAAAACAAAACATTTATTTGTGCATGATTTGATTATACGAATTATCCATACAAAAATTTGGATAATCGAACTTCGGATAATCGAAGCTTCGGATAATCGAGTCTGGACTGTACATATTTTTTTAAATTACATAACTGGAAAAGCTTGCAAAATTTCTTTGAAAATGTCTTTAAAAACAAGAAGCTACATCAAAATAAAATGATACCAGTCTATGTAGATTTTTAGATTTATTTTGAATTTCAAGTTTCGTATAAAAAAATATTTTACAAATTACCTTAGAATTACTACTGCCAACTGGGGACTGCAGACTGAATAGGTACAGGAGATTTTAGAGGAGTAAATTTGGAAATCAGGGTACTAATTTTTTTGTTTTGTTCCTGCTTTAACCGATCGAATTCAAAACATTATTCAAAAAATTGCTTAAATAGGTACACAGAAAAAATGATGGTAATATTCATCATCAGGAAGTGGTAAATTTTTATCAGATTCTTGAAAATATTCATCAGGTTCACATTTTTAATCGTTACATTTCTTCTGATTTGCATAAGATGCCGGTGTTTGATGAAAAATAATTTAATATTATATTTTTTTCAAATTCAAAATTAGAAACCTACGTAAATATCCAGTTTTTAAAAAATATCATAAAAAGCGGATCATAAATTTAAACAATTTTCCCAAATAAACCAAACTATGCTGACATATGCCGAATACAAATTTTATTGCTTTAAAATTTGTATCGGTTAATCGATTTATTGTGATTACTATGTATGTAGACCATAATTTGTTTTTTTTTTAATTTCGGGAATTCCCGTGACAAATTATAAAATATCCCGGGATTCGGGAATTCCCGGTTTTGGAAAAATCCCGGTAATTCCCGGGATGGACGCACCAGCTTAATGTTTTAATATTCATTGCCAAGAACGCGTAGTATCGATTGCAAACTACTAAAACTACAATCTATATTTAACGTTTTTCTATATTTATTTCTACACAAAAATCCAATAAGGCATTTTTTGCATAATTTGCCTTTTTTAAACCTGTTTGTGCTTTAGTTAATTAATATTGCTGTTCAGCTCAGATTTAATTTAGTTTCAGACCATTACTGAAATTGTTATCGTAGAGCTGAATTTAAATTATAATGTTACAAAAGATAGCAAGTCTTTAATGCTCACACAACACACCCTACTAAAAATTGTCGATAAACATTGAACTTGAGTGCTGTTCAAACAATGTAATATGCAATCAGAGCGTTTTTTAAAAGCATGCCACTGCGCTTAGTTACACTACTTTTCCGTTGTTTACCTAGCCAATCTGTTTCGTTACGTTGCGTTTATCGATCGGTACTGAATCACAGCACTGTTTTGAAGTACCTTTCATAGTTTTGTGATATCAGAGTGTGTCAACATCATGCTGAAAGCTTTTTTAATGGATGGAACTACGAAAGGTTTTAGTATCAGATTGGAATCAATCACATTTCAGTGATTTTATACGATTCATAGAAAATTTATAGCGTGAGCCATGAGATGTTAAAATTCTTATTAAAACGATTTAATTCAGATTCTTTTCACATTTCACTCATTTGAGCATCTCGTGACCATAACTAAGTCCATTAGCCGGTTTCTAATCGATCATTTTTATTCGCTAGTTCACCAATGAATGCACCGCCCGACACGACCATCATCATCTGGTTGGGAAGTGGGTTTCGGGTGCCATCCACACCCGAGTACTCCGAATTGAATGGGAAAAACTTTTCCCATCGCGTTGAATTGTAATGCAGCTGAAACTGAGATGAGCATGCTTTCTATGACTGGGTGTTTTTTACACTAGTTTGCAGAATTAGTGAAAATTTATAGTTTTTTGATTGATCATGTTTTTTTGTTTGAGCTAATATGATTATTTCTGTTTTTGACTGTTTCATTAAAAAAAATTTTTTCTGAGAACTTGGATAATGTTTCGATATTTGAAATCATTATTTAAAATCTTGAAAATCATTTTTTAAATTTAATATTCGTTTTTTATCTGTTTCAAAACATTGCATACCAGTGTAATTTCACGTGGGTTCGTAAACCGATTGCGGCTTCCATGCACACACATGGTAAAACAATGCCGTGGGTGGAAGGGTGTGTGTGTTGGTGCGTACGACCGACCACCATAAAACATTTAACGATTTACGCGCTACTTGCACGATGCAGTAAAAAGGCATGCCAAATGGAAGTTTATTTAGTACTGGAAAGTCCCCCTTCTGCGTGTGTTTGTTTGTTATGCGTGTGTGTTTAAATGTTTGAACAACGAGATGAAGTTTGAGTTGACGGCCTAATTACAGGGAGCGAAAATGTGGAGTAATTAGAGATAGCTGGTTGGCACTGGCGGGGAGGAGGGAAGCAAAAGTCGGTGAAAAGTACACTTATTTAGTAGGTGAGATCAGGTTTTCCGTGCACAGCAGACATCAACAGGGTGGGAAAAACAATGGTAAGGGAAATCTGCAATAATGGTTGTGTTCGAAAGTTGAAACCGTATTGGTTTTAAAAGGTCAGATTCACAGCACGCAAACATTATGGGGGTAATAGCGGTATGCAGGGCACTTAAAGTGATAAGAAATGTAAACGAATGTGGGAGCCATTCTCTGGAAAATCATTTCATCTTATCAGAATGTGTTTAGTCAATTCACCATTCAAATCAAAATTACAGTCGACTCTCTGGTTGTCAATATCCAAGGGACCGTCGAGGAAGAGAATCATCAGTTTACAGAACGATGCAAAATGAAGACTCGATTGAAAATATATATACCCAGCTATGGGAGAGAATCATGGCAACGTCCATCAAACAAAAACAAACTATTGTCATACACCCTTCAAAGCTTCGTTTCACAAAGAAAAATGTCTATGCAAGCCATGAGATAGTAACAATATTGACAACCGGAAGAGATTTTTAAAGCAAACAGAATCCAAGGGACCGTCGAGGAAGAGATCATTCAAGCAAGGGAATATATCGAGGAATGAAGTTAATTGAAGTATGCAAAATGAAGAGACTGAAGAATTCATCGATAGATGGAGAATTATTGATATCGAGAAGATCGACAGCCAGAGAGTCGACTGTATATTGAAAATACACTCAACCCCCGGTGATTGGTCACCTTTTCGTTTGACACTTTTTAATTTGGGTAATTCTCTACCAACTCACACGAAATCGGGAAAAGTTGCCCCGACCCCTCTTCGATTTGCGTGAAACTTTGTCCTAAGGGGTAACTTTTGTCCCTGATCACGAATCCGAGGTCCGTTTTTTGATATCTCGTGACGGAGGGGCGGTACGACCCCTTCCATTTTTGAACATGCGAAAAAAGAGGTGTTTTTCAATAATTTGCAGCCTGAAACGGTGATGAGATAGAAATTTGGCATCAAAGGGACTTTTATGTAAAATTAGACGCCCGATTTGATGGCGTACTCAGAATTCCGAAAAAACGTATTTTTCATCGAAAAAAACAATAAAAAAGTTTTAAAAATTCTCCCATTTTCCGTTACTCGACTGTAAAAAATTTTGGAACATGTCATTTTATGGGAAATTTAATGTACTTTTCGAATCTACATTGTCCCAGAAGGGTCATTTTTTCATTTAGAACAAAATTTTTCATTTTAAAATTTCGTGTTTTTTCTAACTTTGCAGGGTTATTTTTTAGAGTGTAACAATGTTCTACAAAGTTGTAGAGCAGACAATTACAAAAATTTTTATTTATAGACATAAGGGGTTTGCTTATAAACATCACAAGTTATCGCGATTTTACGAAAAAAAGTTTTGAAAAAGTTACTTTTTGCGTTTCTCTTTGTTTCGTCGTCCGTGTCTGTCGCGGGTGACCATGAACGGCCATGATCGATGACGACCAACTTTTTTAAAACTTTTTTTCGTAAAATCGTGATAACTTGTGATGTTTATAAGCAAACCCCTTATGTATATGTATCAAAATTTTTGTAATTGTCTGCTCTACAACTTTGTAGAACATTGTTACACTCTAAAAAATAACCCTGCAAAGTTAGAAAAAACACGAAATTTTAAAATGAAAAATTTTGTTCTAAATGAAAAAATGACCCTTCTGGGACAATGTAGATTCGAAAAGTACATTAAATTTCCCATAAAATGACATGTTCCAAAATTTTTTACAGTCGAGTAACGGAAAATGGGAGAATTTTTAAAACTTTTTTAGTGTTTTTTTCGATGAAAAATACGTTTTTTCGGAATTCTGAGTACGCCATCAAATCGGGCGTCTAATTTTACATAAAAGTCCCTTTGACACCAAATTTCTATCTCATCACCGTTTCAGGCTGCAAATTATTGAAAGACACCTCTTTTTTCGCATGTTCAAAAATGGAAGGGGTCGTACCGCCCCTCCGTCACGAGATATCAAAAAACGGACCTCGGATTCGTGATCAGGGACAAAAGTTACCCCTTAGGACAAAGTTTCACGCAAATCGAAGAGGGGTCGGGGCAACTGCTGTGTGAGTTGGCGGAGAATTACCCATTTGTATCCCGTTGGTTGGTCAACGTCAGACTTAAAAGTGACGAACTTACACTTTTTGCATGGCGCTCACGCATACTATCAAAACAAACGTTTTGTAGTGTGTGTGAACTCCGTGTAATAGGGATGTCAAACTAAAAATTGACCCCGTACGTTTGACAACAGTTTGTGTCAAACCATAGGGGTTTGAGTGCATTTTATTGAAAAAGTGCCAAAAAGTCCAACTTAGGCCGAATAGGCCGTTTTGTTATTCAAGAATGACAGGAGTACTTTCACAACGGGATTGCAAAAAAAAGTTACGTGACTCATTAATTATGGTAAGGTTGCTAGATCTTTATAATAAAGGTCTTTTGATTGCGTACCTAACGATGGGCCCCAAGTTACATCCGACCATAATTTTTAAACAATATTTGAGATCCGGCTTCAGAAAAGTGTATAATTTCTACTTCAGTGCTCAATAACTTTTGAAAAGGTTTTAAGATCAAAATTTTTTTGGTTCTTCGGAGAGTTTTTTAGCTCTTTTCAACGGAGGGTCGCATGATAAATCCGGACATCATTTTCATCAAAATACCTTAGGTTCGACAAAAAAGAGAATAATCAACGCTTAAGTGCTCATAACTTTTGATCGGGTTACCAGTTGTTCATACTTTTGTGCATATCAGAAAAGTATTTCAATAATGTTTCTATAAATAAATATCATGACTGATTTTGTTTCAAAAACCACCCTTTTGTAGAGGTGGGCAAAAAAATAGCGAACCGCTCAAAGAGCCGATTCACTGAAAAGAGCGACCGAACCGTGGCTCACAAAAAAGAACCGCGGTTCTTTTTTAAACTCCGGTCTTTTGAAAGAAACGTGTCGATATGGCATGATTTTTGTTATAAATATAATTTAGTGAATTTTCAAAAAATATAGTATTTAGGTAATTTGTTTTTAAGAAATGAAAATGCAATTTCAAAAATTTCAATGCTTATAAAAATGAATCCCAAAAGTAAATGATTTTCTAAGCAAAATGAAATCAACAACAAAAAAAAAAATTAAAAAGCATTTGGAGTCGATCAAAAATATTTGGATTTTTGGTGAAATTCCGTTGTACAGTAGGGGAACAGCATCTAATTCCAGCGTCAGAACTTTGACATTCAATTTAAACTAATTAAAAGCGTTTTCAACTGAAATCGAGTGATAAATAGTTCAATAAGAAGTGAGCAAGTAAATTTCTATCAAAAGTTATGCAAAATAATAATGAAAATCAGCTAATTGGATGGAGTTAGGAGCGTGAGCTTAACCTGCCAAACATACGAGAATTTTCCCTACCTAAAGTGAAAGTTTTTTTTCGATTTAAAAAAAAGTTCATCGATACTTCGATATTTTGAAAACTAATGATTGCAAAACAACTGGGGATGTGTAAAATGCGTTTGAAAACTCTTTTTTCATTAAAATTTCTTGCTATTATTTTTTTCCGACTTTGGCCAGAGTTGAGGGACATAAACTTCAAAAAATATTTGGTATGGCCATATTTATAAAAGTCCAATGTGGAATAACTTATAAAATCACACGATTCTTGAAAAAAACCTATTCATTCAAATTTTGAAAAAGAGCGAAAGAGCCGTTCAAAAGAGCGGCTCTTTTTAAAGAGCGAACGAAAATGAGCGGCTCCTAAAAAAGAGCGGTTTTGCCCACCTCTACCCTTTTGACTAACTTTAGACTTAAGCATAAGCCTTAGGCGTCATCCATAAAGTACGTACGCTTCTAGGGGGAGAGGGAGGGGGGTTACCGTAGGTGTGACAAGATTGGGGAGGAGGGGTTTGCTAGACTGTGACGTCACGCTAGTTTTTTATGAATGCATAATATAAATTCGAATTGTGTACAATTAAATGTGTTTGGCCGACTGTTGCGTGACATACTTTATGGATGACGCCTTGTTATTAATAAAGAGGAATTATGTGTTTACTGGATATTTTTGAATTTTTCTTAACTTTATCGTTTTTTTTGCCTATTTCAGCTTGAATAATTCAGAAAATAAAACTTCCATTTTTTTTGTTTAAATTATAAAATGTTTGCCAGCTGAGTTATAACTACTGTATAAATCTGAATTTTGCTTGAAATTTTGTTAAAGTCGGTTGATTCAGTATATCGGTTTCTTTGAAGTTGACTATAATTTTGAGAGATTGGTGATGTTCTGTTACTGTTCTGTGATTATTTTTTTTCAATTAAAACTTTTTTTTCGGTAAAAAATGATGAGATAAATTTAATAGTCAGATAAATTTAAAAGTTCTAAGATTAAATATTCACAGAAAAAAAAAAATCCAATTCCAACATCAAATTTTGCAGAGAATTCTTCGCATATTGATTCATTCATACGGTATCCGTTACTTCCTAGAATAGAGATATGTACCTGCATGTGGTTCACCTCGCTCGGCAATCTATTGATCGTTCGTTTGTTTCTTCTTCCTCCCGCAGGTGTCGAATGGAACGGCCGCCTCGTCCTCCGACACGATGAACGACGACAACTATTCGACCACGACGGAGCTGCTCCGCATCCCGGACCAAACCAGCTCGGACGGAGACGATCGCAGCAGCGTAATCGTACAGCTGAAGGCGGGCTCCTCGGCCACCCTTCCGGCCGGGATCGGTGGAAAGAAACGTCGAACTGCTGCCACCGGCGCCGGCGTCACCGCCCTGGACGGGGTCATCAGCACCAAGAACCACCTGAAGCTAGTCAGCAAGGAGCTCGAGTGGGAGCGTCGCTTCCGGGACGATCAGCTGTCGCGGATACTGAAGGCGCTGATCTACTTCGAGGCGCGACTCCAGAGCGAACACAAAGCCATCCGGCAGCAGCTGCACGAGAAGGATGACGTCATCAACCGGCAGAGCGACACGATCAACCGGATGAAGCGGAAGCTGGGCGAGGACAGCGGGGACGGTGGTGAGCTGCCCGAGGTAGCGCAGTTTTGTCCGCGGTGTCGCAAGAACTACTACGGGGTGGAGTTCCGATGTAGTGGAACGCAGACGGCGGAGTATCGGGAGGATGGCCGGGAGAGTGTGAATACGGGTAAGAGGGTAGTTGATTTAATTTTTGGAGAAGATAGCTAGAAATCTTGCTATTTCTAATTTCAGAGAACCTCTCGCTGAACAGTGTCGAGTACGCCTCGTCGAGCGAGGACCAGGACTCGTCGCTGTACGTGCTGCGCGCCAACTCGTTCAAGGACGCGCGACGGAGCCGCAAGTACACCAGCAAGCGCTCCTACCAGGGCTACTCGCGGCCATCGCGGCAGTGCAGCTTCAAGAGTACGGCGAGTAGCGCCAGCAATATGGGCGTGGGCAGCGGAAAGCCTCCGATTGACGGGATGGCCGGTGGTGGCGCCGAGTGCAGCGAAACTTACGAAAACATCGAACCAAATACGAATGTGCCTAAAATTGTGATTTACGAGAATTATGAGAGCGATAAGGAGAACAAGGAGGCCGGGAATAACTACGACGTGGTGGAGCCGAGCTATTCGAACCGGATGGACTCGATGCACGGGATAAAGGGGGCGCCCTGTCCGAGGATCCTGGAGGACGGGACGGAGACGGACGGGGCGCGGACGGATGGGGAAGACGGGGAGTACAACACGCGGAAGTACACCGAGGGGATGGAGATGAAGCAGACGATCGAGACGAATGACGATTGGTACGCGAGTGCAAGCGATATGGAGGACTCGGACACGGCGCTGGGGAAGCCGTACAGCAACGCGGCGGTCAATCCGGTGCTGGAATGTGTGAACCAGGTGGGTGGAGTTGTACGAGTTGCTCTGTGGAACCTAGATTGATCGATTCTTTTTTTCTTTTTAGATACTTCTCCAGCAATCGATGGATGGCTTTGGAGAGACCAACAAAGACCCGTCGTCCAGCAACGCCGAGGACGATTTGTACATTAAGGCGCAGGAACCGCCGAAGGAACCTTCCGCGGTGCGTTCGAAGCGGGTCCACTTTTCTACCCAGAACAGCATGGTGCAGGTTCCTCGGATCAACCTGCAGCCATCGCCGGCGCCTCGCAAGGACGACAAAGGCTCACCAACGTACGAGATCCAGAGCATCTACAGCAACGAGTACGAACCAATTGGCTCGGAGCAGAACTCGTACTCGAACTATTACGTGGACATGGAATCGAAGCTGGGCTCGGAGGATCGCGAGCGGGAGCTGGCCGCAGCGGAGAAGCGCAAGGTTCCGCCGGCACTGCCCCCAAAGCCGGCGAACCTGCTGAAGTTGCAACAAATCTCGAAGCAGCAGCGACTAGTACAAATCAACAAGACGTCCGTGGCGAAGAGTTGTGCCAGTGATATCGCCGAGTCCGAGCCGGATTACTGCTCGATCAGCGAGATTCAGGACTCGGTCAAGTGTGTTCAAATCGTGGCGGAGATCCACAAGGAGGCTTGCGAGGATGACTACTCGGTGGTGGACGAGGAGATGGAGGAGGATGTGGAGAGCAAGAAGAGTGCCGATCCGGAGGAGTCGTTTGCCGACGTGCCGAAGCTGCCGAACGTGGCGGAGATCGTTCCGCCGAAGAAGGAAAGCGGAGGGAAGTTCATCAGTCAGGACAATTACATAACCAAGTCGAATGGGGGAACGCCGGTGAAGGTTACGCCGACGAAGAAGGACGGCGAGTTTCGAGAGCAGCTGTCGGAGATCATCGCCGAGATCAACAAGCAATCGCCAGCGATAAGGAACGCCTCGAAGAAGCACGTTCCGGTGAAAGACCTTGGAATGGGCTTCCGGAACGCAAGCAACATCCCAACGCTCGGTTTCCAGTCCAAGCTGAAACCAGTTGATAAAATGAGTTTCCTCAGCAAAATGAACTCCGGATCGGTGTCAAACCTCAGCTTGAACGCCAAGATCAACGGTTCGCTACCCAAACCAGCTCGACCGCTCGCTCTCAAGTCAAACTTGCAGCTGAAACCTCTCAGTACAAGCCTGAACTCGTCGGGCAACCTGAACTCGCTCGTGCCGGGCAGCCCCAGCAAGACGGGCACGTTCATACCAAATCTAAGGTCACCCAGCTCGCAAAACGGTCACTCCCCTACCAAAACATCTCCACTCAAAAAGCCGGCACCGGTTATCATCGCCGAAGACAGCAAATTACCCATTCAAGCGGAGTTTGATTGGTATAATTTGGACGCCGAGTACGGCAAGTCTAACAACCAGCCCGACATCATCATCGAGGCCGATCCGGTGCCACCGGGCGACGAACCACCACTAGAAACCGACGACAAACTCGAAGAAGACTCCGCCAACGGGCACAGCTCCGAAGCCAGCGGCAGTGACCTGGAGAACGTCGAGTACAACCTGGACGAGGCGTACAAAACGCTGGCACCGCTCGTGCAACCTCCGGACATCATCCAGCAGAAGACCAGCCCGCCCACGACCCCGCCCAAGAACGGCAAGATCCCGTACAACAGCCTCTCCTTCAAAGAGCTGATGGCACTTAACGAAACGCCCAAAATCGAGAAGATCAGCGCGGCCGCGACGGACGCCGCCAATGGGAACTACGAGCACTTCCTGGACGATTCCGGCCTCTGCTCCAAGCCGATCATCCTGCCCCGCAAGAAGCGCGTCTACTACTCGGGACCGTTCGTCTAAACTGCCTTTCTTTTTACGCTCCTAAGTTGTTACATTAGTTGTTAGTATTACCCAGTGCCGATCAGCGGACGCGATAAGGTTCGCAAATCACGTAATTGGCGTGAAATTAGTTCAGTAGCTCAATGAAATGTCTCCCTCCCGGCCCGGCCCGATGTACATATAAAGAGAGAAAACCCAATTTGTAATTCAATCTCCATATTTACTGCGCGCGTGTGACGCTGCGGAGCGCAAAATTCCAAAAGTCCTAATTTGCATACACGCGGCGGCGCTGATTTGGGTTGCCGAATAGCATCACGGCGCGGTGGCCTTGACAGGTATGCGACCACGTGTGGCTATCCACGACCAGAATGAGGCATCGAGTAATTAGGATTAACTCGGTTGTGTGGGTTTCGAATGACGAGGGGGCATTATTTGCAATTTCAATTATGTTGCGGGGAGGTTTGCACTGGTTGGGACGTGACTGCCCTGGAAAATTGAATTCATTTTTTTGGGAATTATGTAGAAAACGGTGGAGATAATGTGGTTGATGGCGATAATTTGACGCAGAAGTTGCGATTGGCAGGTATTATTAATGCAGACTGCATCTGGTGGCCGATCTGATTGAACTTAATGCAATTCTTTCCAAACTGGTATTTTTGCATTCAGATTGTTAGTGTTCCAAATAATCCCACCAGCAGTCGCGTCTCTTTTTAAATAAATTAGATTTCATGAATATTCTGTTTTACTTTTTGCTTAAATGTTGATTTTCCGCATGTTCAGGCGGTCGTTTTAAGCCATTATTGTTTTAGGAAAAATAGACTTTTCTTGCTTTATGCATGTAATGATTGCTAAAAATTCCCCCTCTTGACTCGCCAGCACAAATCGGATGCGATGCAAATCTGATCTGATTCATACCGTTTGTCACTACCACACCAATCGCTGCTGAATACTCTCTTTTCTGCTCTCTTTCTCTCACTCTGATCGGTTGATATGCGATTTGCTCAATCAGGCCGATGACGCCGATGTCGCTCCAAGATAGATAATTTGATAATTTGAAATAGTCTATATTTTAAATTAAATTAAACGACTTTAGATTAAGTTTCTAACTAAAGGGACCATCCATAAACCACGTGGACACTTTTCAGGGGATCTCAAACCCCCCCCCCCCCTTCGTGGACAATAGTCCATACAAAAAAAATCATTTTTGTATGGAGCGTGGACAATCGCCATACCCCCCCCCCCCCCCCAAAGTGTCCACGTGGTTTATGGATGGTCCCAAAGTGATTTTACCTTAGGAATCGTGCATAAAACAATTTTTCTCCATACCAAATTTTATCTTTTTGTATGGAGCATGGTTTTTTGCCATGACAAATGACAAATTCCGTGAATTCCTTTGCCCACTCCATCCGTCAACTCGACTCAAAGTCATTCAAAACTAGACATAAAATAGGAACCGCTCAAATATTTTTCTATAAAAATTGCCAAATTCCAACCGGCTATAACATTTTAAGCATAAAAAAAATCTAAAGAGGGTACTCGCAAACTTGTTTGCAGCAAACTCAGAAACAAAGCCAAATGTATGCAGACAAACAAATAATGCTGGCAAGCGGCGAAACTGTCAACAAGTCGACGCTGTCGAGCTATCATGTCTTACGTCGCTTTTGACGTTCCGAGAAAAACGCATTTTAATGTTTGACCTTGAATAAACCAAAACGAGAGCACACGATGTAAACAATAACAAACACGTTTTGTTTGGTTGACCATTCTGTGCCCCGAAGTTTGGTTGAATTTGGTTGCCGGAGTCCCGAGTTATGATTGAAAATGTTTACATTAGTCGAGCTTGTACCTGTGTCAAACGCGTTCTGACCTGAAATCCCTTTGGCCAATTGTCGCACCTACATTAATTTCAGGCTGTGTCAAGATAGCACGACATGATTGGAAATTCTTTTATATGAATAGGATTGAAATCAAATTTTGGGGATCTGTGAAGGTCAAAAGATGAGGCATTGTGGGCTGCACAAAATGGCGTTCTTAACTCGATTTCGCCCAAAATACACGTACGACAAGTTAGCACAACGGCGACGAAGTGCGAGTGTGTTTGTCATAGTCTAATACCTCCTTATGGAGGCCTTTTGGGTGTTAGTAGGGCTAGTGATTTTTCACGGCTAAAAAATCGAAATTTTGCGGCACGATTATTATAAAACATTGGAATTTCACGGCAATATCACGGTACTCTAAAAACTGCTCAAAATATACGTAAAAATGAGTTCTTTTTTCATAATTAAGAACAGAAAAGTAACTAGAAGTTAGCAGTGGTTTAAGATTCAAAATAAAACGCAAGGCAAAAATTATTTTTGCAATTCCGTCGTGAAACTACTTACTTTTCCTGTCATTCTTGAACGACGAAATAGCCTACTTTTCTGTATCAAAAATAACAGAATCGAATAGCAACACTTTTCAAAACAAATGCTGAAAAGTTCTACTTTTCAGCACTCAAATGGGTGCTGAAAAGTTGAACTTTTTAGCCCTTGTTTCGAAAAGTAACACTTTTCAACATTTTTTTGATTTAAACGATTTATTGACAAAATACATGAAAATTTGACATAAAATTTCACTCAGTGTGTGTTTTTTGGAATTGCAAAAAATGTTGTACGGAACTCGTTGCAAAACTTGATTTTTCAGCACTCTTCGTATTTATCCAACTCGGTGAACCTCGTTGGATGAATGTACGACTCGTGCTGAAAAAAATCCTCTTTTTGCAACTTGTTGCATAAACTACTATTATTAAAAAAGTTGTATTCGATTACTTTTGGGATATTCAAAAGAATGTCCATCAGTAGAATTTATGATTCAGCTATTTTATTTTTATTGACATTTTAGAAGTTTAATATGCTAAAATATCTCTAACCAGAAGCACATCATCAAATTCATCACAACTAGAACCAGTTAAATATAAGTAATACAATTTTGTTTGCTTGCCTAAATTTCACCGGTTGAGACATTTAAAACTTCATTAATAGCAGTATTAAATATTTATTGATAATTCCAAAAAATATAAAATTTTGCAAAAAGCCAATAAAATTTGATTTTGAGATGTATGGTATGATAAATCAATTGTTATTTTTTATATTTCATATGTTTTCTTATTTGTCTTACATTAAATGCACTTTTTTTGTATTTAAAATTTACATATATTTAAAAATAAAATATACACTACCTGAATTGCGTAGAATAATCCCAAGAACAATATCTTAATAAAATAATTATAAATCTGACATGCATTTTTTTATATTTGGAAACTTTTTCCAAAATGCTTTTTAAAAATCAAATGTGTGATAGATAAAAGCTATCATTTGATGATTCTTGTATCAAAATATCACAAGGTATAGCGACCGTCACTATAGCTTGTGAGTTTTCTTCTTTTATATCGTGATTGCTAGCAAGAGCATTCTCTTTCTATCACTCTTTTCCTCGTGCACGAACCCTCGCCAAAGATTCTTTCTTGTCTCAGAAAACCGCAATGAAATAACGCCAGCAGTGTGTTGAGAACCATTACGTTCCATTATACTGCGTTGGAAAATTTTGTTTTGTGGTGGATTTTGTGGCTAAGCTATGTTGAGTTGGGAATGATTGTGAATGCGGGAATGAGAGAGAAAAAGAACATGTCACACGGTATTGTGTAAACACGAAATAGAGGCAATTTTTCTAATGAAAATTTCGCGTCTGAAAGAAGGGTTGGTGAAGGTTGGGAAATGAGATTTCGGGCATGAAACACTTGCAGTCGCTGAAATAAATATAAAAAAAATAGTGAAACCATTTATAATTTTCTCATTACATTAAAATTATAAATTTGTTATGTTTTGATAAATCAGATCCTGTGATTCAAAATTATGACCTTGAATGACATAAAATTACTTTTGTTTTAAATAACGGCTTATTTAATTAGCTATCCCAATTTCAACAGAACGGCGGGCAGTAGATATGGAGTTCATTTAAACATAAAACTAATACAAAACAGTTTTGCAATAGACAACCCAAGAATATCCAGCACCTTGCACCAGATATGTTAGAGATTAGTAAAACAACGAAGCAGTCTTCTCTAGAATGCTGAATCAACTGAAATTGACATTGCAACGTAACGTAGCCTTAAGTTGAAAAGTAAGTGAAATAGTATCACCCAATGTGTAAAAACTGTAACCCACACCTTTAAATCATATGGGTAATTCTCTACCAACTCACACGAAATCGGGAAAAGTTGCCCCGACCCCTCTTCGATTTGCGTGAAACTTTGTCCTAAGGGGTAACTTTTGTCCCTGATCACGAATCCGAGGTCCGTTTTTTGATATCTCGTGACGGAGGGGCGGTACGACCCCTTCCATTTTTGAACATGCGAAAAAAGAGGTGTTTTTCAACAATTTGCAGCCTGAAACGGTGGTGAGATAGAAATTTGGTGTCAAAGGGACTTTTATGTAAAATTAGACGCCCGATTTGATGGCGTACTCAGAATTCCGAATAAACGTATTTTTCATCGAAAAAAAACACTAAAAACTTTTTAAAAATTCTCCCATTTTCCGTTACTCGACTGTAAAAAATTTTGGAACATGTCATTTTATGGGAAATTTAATGTACTTTTCGAATCTACATTGTCCCAGAAGGGTCATTTTTTAATTTAGAACAAAATTTTTCATTTTAAAATTTCGTGTTTTTTCTAACTTTGCAGGGTTGTTTTTTAGAGTGTAACAATGTTCTACAAAGTTGTAGAGCAGACAATTACAAAAAGTTTAATATATAAACATAAGGGGTTTGCTTGTAAACATCACGAGTTATTGCGATTTTACGAAAAAAAGTTTTGAAAAAGTTACTTTTTGCGTTTCTCTTTGTTTCGTCGTCCGTGTCTGTCGCGGGTGACCATGAATGGCCATGTTCGATGACGACCAACTTTTTCAAAACTTTTTTTCGTAAAATCGCGATAACTCGTGATGTTTATAAGCAAACCCCTTATGTCTATATATCAAATTTTTTGTAATTGTCTGCTCTACAACTTTGTAGAACATTGTTACACTCTAAAAAATAACCCTGCAAAGTTAGAAAAAACACGAAATTTTAAAATGAAAAATTTTGTTCTAAATGAAAAAATGACCCTTCTGGGACAATGTAGATTTGAAAAGTACATTAAATTTCCCATAAAATGACATGTTCCAAAATTTTTTACAGTCGAGTAACGGAAAATGGGAGAATTTTTAAAACTTTTTTAGTGTTTTTTTCGATGAAAAATACGTTTATTCGGAATTCTGAGTACGCCATCAAATCGGGCGTCTAATTTTACATAAAAGTCCCTTTGACACCAAATTTCTATCTCATCACCGTTTCAGGCTGCAAATTATTGAAAAACACCTCTTTTTTCACATGTTCAAAAATGGAAGGGGTCGTACCGCCCCTCCGTCACGAGATATCAAAAAACGGACCTCGGTTTCGTGATCAGGGACAAAAGTTACCCCTTAGGACAAAGTTTCACGCAAATCGAAGAGGGGTCGGGGCAACTGCTGTGTGAGTTGGCGGAGAATTACCCATATTTGAACAACGAATTGTAGCGAATAGAATTGGAAAACTCTGTAAAAATACTTGAGTTGCGCGTTATCATGATTCAACCTGTAGAACAAGCCACACTTAGTAGAAGCACGCAAACAAGAAAACCCTGTAAAAGAAACAAAAATACCCTAAATGGAGAAATAATAAATGAAGCGAACTCGGCGCGAGGAATATAATTTATTCAAACAACGAACCTCTTCTCGGGGCAATTAGTTTTATTTTGAGAAACTTTCCACAAAACCCCTCAAAGGTCGAAGGTCGTTTGGCTAAAGCTTTTCCCTCGACGGAGCAAGGACGAATGATGATGGTTGGTTGGATGGTCCGAAAGCATAAATCACACTTTCCTAATTATTTCAAACAGTCTAGAAAAGAGGTGAGCGGGGGTTGGCAGGTGGCTTGTCACCGAAAACAAAAGGTGTTGCGCTCAACTTAATTGGAGGTTAATTAGCAGACAATTGAGTGGTTGACTTGACTGTTCGTGCCCGGGGAGCTTTTATCGAGCTTTGCACCTAAAAATAGAAGGTGAAGGTGATTTAGCCTTGATGGCACTCTCCCGCGCGGTGGTGTCGTGTTTGGGGCTTGCGTGACACTGTTTGTTTTGACGGTGTGTGGTTGATATCAACTCCGTGTCGAGAGTGTTAAACTGTTACAATACACCGTGTGTCACACACGAATTGCATTTTGTTTATGTTGTGGGAACATGCAACCGGAGCAGGAAAAAACACATTTTAGTGGTTGAAGGTTATGAATTGTTTTGTTTAAAGGTTTTGGATCATTTGTCTGTCATCTATACAACTAACAAAGTCGACAAGTCAAGTCTATGAAGAATACTTCGTAGTAAAATTATCGTAGTTTTTTGTGATCAATGTTTCAATTACATTAACGAATCACGTTCCTAACTTAATGCATACATGCCGATTTCAATTCGTCACTTATAAGGATAAACAATAATTGTGAATGCAGTTCCCGGCCTAGTCGTAATTGTGCCATTGCTGAGCCAAGGGGTGTCATTGAACCAATTCCCGGACGCAACCGACAACGACATTGTCCTTTTCCGAGTTTGGAGTTGTTGGCTGACTGGGACGCGATGTGCTGAATGCGATATGTTGGGTTAATTGCCGATGGTTGGGGAAACACAAAGTACCTAATAATAAGCCGGCTGGGGAGGTGTCGACAAAGAAACTAAGCTCGCGCATGATAATGAAATTCGAATTTCGGTCACGTCCCGGACACGTGCCGTTTGCACTAATTGAGACACCCACACCAAGAGTTCACACGTTGGATAAAAAGTCACAAACAGTGCTGGATTTGCTTAAAAAGTCTTCTTGTCTAAAAGAAACAATTAAATCTCGTAAATTCTAAATTCAATCAACAAAAAGTGCCACAAAAAACAATTCCCAAAAAAATATGAGTGCACTTACTTCCTGTCAAGTCAAGCTCCCGACCGTCATATTTCACCCAGCGAAAACCAAACATTTGCCAAGCCGGCTGGAAGCCAAGATTTTATGATCCAAAGTCGACATAGCTCACAACCATAAATGTCCCTGTTTATCATTCCTATGGCTCCCCTTCCTCTTTGTTAAGCTTTTTACACAACAGGTTCTGCTGAATCCATATGTAAGCAACTCGACTCTCGAGCATTATTTTGGAGAAATTTGTGGAGCTTGGTGTGATGTTGAACATCGCGGCATGTACGACGACTAAAGGATAACAATAAATTTCGCCGTATGTATACACTACACACACACACACACACTTGCAAAGCGTTTTGTCGCTCGTCACACACGTACATGTGCAAACACAGAGGCACGCACGTGTGTGCTTAGGTCGTGTCGGCACGTGCTAGAGAAGTTTAATAGTCATCTTGAAAATCTATATTTTTTTGTAAAATTTGGTACATACCGCGAACTCTTCAAATGATATGTATTGTCAAACCTTTTAACCAACTTCAGCTTCCAAAAAATAAAGTACAAAAAGGGTTATTCTTTGTCAACTGAGAACACTTTTGGACTCATCTTTTATCGATTTTAAATTTGAAAATGTTGCAACAGCCAAATAAAAAACATAATCTTCATTCTATGTATTTTTCTACTTAAAAATACAACTATTATCAAATAAGTTGATTAAGTTAAGTCAACCGAGAAATCTTTCTCCTTTTATTGTTTTGTAAAACTTCAATTTGCCGTTGCAAATATTTTCCAAAGTTTATGTCACGTATTCGCGTATTCACCGACAGATGGCTAGTGGGCCTCGTCGGAGTCCGCCCATTAAATACGCAACCCAAAATTTGCATGGGAAACTTTTTTTTTCGTGACGGCTTTCGCGGCACGCTCACTTCACCTTTTCTAGACAAATATTTGAACGTGGCGTATCTCTAAACAAGCTTTTGAAGAAAATGATTCCAGACTGCTTATTTTGTCATTTTAAACCGAAACAAGCCTAAAACTATATTTATTTTAACTATTCGCCTTTTTCAAAAGTTTGGCTAGATAATATTGAAGACCGCCATTTTAGGCCCACTGGGCCCACAAAAAGGGGCACGCTCAGATTGTATGGGAGCTGTCAACATGCTCCCGGGCTGGAAAAATCAGGAAGCAAAAATATTTTTTTTTTCCAAAAACCTTCCAAATTTCAATAAAAATAGAAATGTAATCAACTGAAAAAAAAATTCGTCAATGCTTAGATATTTAGGGAACTAATGATGCCAAAACAACTAGACAGATGCATAATGCATTTTCAAACACTTTTTTCATTAAAATGTTAAAATCATGACTAGTAGTTTCAATTTTTATACTTTTTTATTTTTTCTTTTAAAAATTCGTGTTTTTTTCTATCTTTGTGGGATTTTTTTAGAGCATAGTTATCTGGGTGCAGAATAGTTGTCCGCAAAGCGACCTCAATTTAGAACTGTCAAAGCGGAACCAATTTACTGTTTAAAAAATGATGCCAAGAAGTGACAAGTATTGTAATCGATCTATAATTTATTTTGTCAGGAATAAAAAAGTCGAGGGCGTCGAGCTTTTGAGTCAGTCTTAAGAAAAAAATTAAATCAAGATTGCCATAATTCGTCGCTAACATTTCCATAAGCGATATGTCTCGCACAAAACCTATGTTTACGAATTGTTTACGACGAATAACTGGTAACTGGTTTGGCACCTGCCAAATAACATTGAATAATTTTCAATTTCAATTCAATTCGGTTTTATTGGTGAATAATCAAGATACAATGAGTTATTTTGAAGTGCATAACAGAGTTTTGGAGTTCCTTACAGCTGTGTGTTGCATCATAATCCATTTAGGAACAATTATTTCTTTAACTAAGGCACTAGCAAGAGTAAGAAAAAACTATAAAAAAACTTACAGAAATTGCAAAGGAAAGGGGATAGAGGAAGAGAAAGCTTATATCTAGATCACAGGTAATTTATCCTTTGTAGATGTGTTTGATCATCAGTTCCCCAAGGGCCAGGAATTGTTCTGCCTTGTTCCGGCAGCTCCGAAACCGCGTCATCATCTCCCCCGCGAGAGCAAAGAACTCCGGCAGGGTGAAGAGATCTTCCCCGGTGACTTCTTGCTGGGCCGTACTGCCGCTACCGGCAGCGACCACGCTGGCGAACGAACGCCCCCAACCAGGAGGGAACGCTGAGTTTTCCGCTGGAACCGTAAGCTGTCCAGCTGCAGGAACGGCTGCGCTCGTACTTCGCTGAGGAGGGTGGGACGCTTTCTTCTTCCTCTTTTCCTGCTCCTCGAGGTAGGCCTTGCGCGCGACGCATCCGCGGTAATTGCCGGTATGGTTGCCGTCACAGTTGGCGCACTTTACGCGCGGCTTGGTTTGTTCTGCCTTGTCCCCCAAGTCCGCCTTTCGTGGCAGTGCGCACGCCTCCGAGAGGTGTGACTCACCGCACTTCACGCAGCGGGGCCGGAGGTTGCAGTTCCGCGAGCCGTGGCCGAATTTCTGGCAACGGTGGCATTGCGCTACGTCCGTCGGGTTCTTGGTGTAAAACCGCCAGTTTACCCAAAAACCGTCCAACGTCTTAGTCCGCCGCAGGTCTTGGATCTTGACGGTGCCGCGGTCGAAGTACAACAGGTACAGTGTGTGTGTACCTGTTACCGTTGTCTTGCGCGAGAGCACTTTAATCTCCCGCGGTTTTATTCCGGCGTCCAAAAGGTGACCCTTCAGGTCGGAGATCGGACGGTCTTGATAACCCTGTAAGACGACCTTAACAGGGGGCTTCTCGGGGTTGAATGTGTAGAAGTTGAAGTTGCTACGCTTCAATTCTTCAAACACCAGGTCGAAGCTCTTTTTATTCAGTGTGATCACTTGCACTGCCGACTTACCGATTTTCAGACAATATCCGAGGCCTTCCAGCAACTCGTCAACATCGTCCGCCAACGTGTCCAAAACAAAAATTGGAGGTGGTCTTCGTTCTGTTGGAGAATTATTCTTTTTTGGCGTCGGCACTTTTTTCCGTGCACGACCATCGTAGTCGTCGTCGTCGGTAGTGGTGCTACCGTCGGTGTTGTTGTTGTTTTCTTCGTCGTCGCTCAGCATCTGGAACTCGTTCCTGATGGGAATGTTGGCGGATGTTGATGTGCCACTGGTCGTGGCACCGGAGGTACCCGAACGGGTTCGCACTGGTGATCTTGGAACATATCCGGGGTGTAGTAACTTTTTGTCGATTCCTTCTGCGCTCACGCTCCCCTGCGCGATGGCGGTCGACACGGCGTTGGTTTGTTTACCTTTTTGCACACGGCCGGTAGACGAACTTCGCGGGTTTTTCGAGGCCGCACTCGAACTGCCACGGCCACGGCCGGCCTTTGGCATGCTGGAGAAGCAAACTCGCGGGTAACCACAATCAACTACGGCGAAAAAAATCGAAAAAACGATGGAGCACTGAGCACTAGCTGCATGCTCTCGTGCGTACACGGAGGGAGCTGCAACATTGAATAATCTTACTCCTGTATTATAACTGCGCTTCAAAGATACATAATCTCGAACTTCCATCCGGTTGCTCTTCTGATTCACAAAATTCCCCCACTTCTGACGCAATGTTTCATCACGTTGAAAACAAAGAAGGACTCTTTTGGCCGCCCATCGTTTAGTCTACGAACAAAAAAAACACGAAGAACTTAATTTTTCAGCGAAAACTTTAATAACATTAGATCCAAAATGTTTCAAAACGAGTCACATCAGCAGCAAAAAATATGTCACGCTTGAGCTTGAACAAAGCCTTCTACTTTGTTTATGTTTACAGCCGTAGTGCAGTTGTATTAGTGAGGAGCAGTGGGGATCATTCGGAAACCACGTTACGCATTCTGTCTTTTCAGCACCCAGATAGTTATGTTCAACAGTTGAAGAAGAGACAATAACAAAAAAATGATGTATAAGCATAACATGAACGGAAAAAAGTTTAGAAAAAGTTAGCTGTCGTTGATCATGGCTGTTCAAGGTCACCGGTGACAGACACAAACGACATAACAAAGGGAGACAACAATAGTTAGGGGAACAGCATCTAATTTCAGCGTTCCTCTTATGTTAGCTGAACTGAAATCGAGTGATAAATAGCTCAATAAGAAGTGAGCAAGCAAGCTTCTATCAAAAGTTTTGCAAAATCAGTTGTTTAAATAGTGAAAATCAGCAGCTTGGATGGAGTTAGGTGCGAGTGCTTAACCTGCCAAACATACGAGAATTTCCCCTACTCTTTCAAAACTTTTTTTTTTCGAAAAATCGGGATGACTTGTGATAGTTACAAGCAAATCCTTTACGTTTAAACAATGTATAACATTGTAACACTTTAAAAACTAACCCTGCAATGTTAGAAAAACACGAAATTTTCAAATCAAAATTATGAAAAAATTACCCTGTTGGGATATTGTATTTTCGAAAAATACATAATAATACATTATAAAGTGAACTTTTTATACATTCTCAACACTAATTCAATACAAAACAAAGTTTGGTTTACTGTTCACCAAGGATATCTGCAGAAAAAATATATGTCGAAATACAATATTTAATACGGTCCTGCGGCTGCTGTTCAGTACACCTTTGAAGAACTTTTATGTTTTACATACCTTTTCACCAAATATCAGTATTTCAATCGAATTCCTCATTATTTCTAACTAAACAAAAGGGCCCATGAACATCATTCAAAACAACAATCCGGTGACAGCGCTTTAGTGCCCTTTCAGTACACTTCGAAATTGCATTGAGAACAAAAGTTATGAACATTATGAACAACAGTTGTAAAGTAAAAATTGCGAGTTTTTTTTTTTAATTATGAAAATCAACATGAATTTAAAAAAAAACATTAAATCAGATTGGCGATGTGTTTTATCGTATCTTCAGTAAAAATTCCATCAGTCAAGCTTCTTTTTAAAATAGGATTTGAGACAAGTTGTCCACTTTTTGCAAGCGTTTTTTTCGAATCGCGATTTTTGGTTTTGTGTCCTAATGAAATGTTTGGCTCGAAATAGGGTGTCTAATTTTTGACACCAAATTTCCACGTATTATTTTCGAACGCTAAAAAATGGAGGAGGTCGTACCGCCCCTCTGTCACGAGATATGGGAAATGGCGCTTGGATTCGTGATCAGGGTCAAAAATTACCCTTAAGGACAAAGGTTGGAGTAAATAATACTGTTGAAAGTTTCAATAAAATTTGTGTTTTTAGGTTTAAAAAAATATAAATAGTAAATTGCCATTTTCTAAGCAAAACTATTTCTTTTGAAATTTCAATTGAATGAAATTTCAAAACGAACAAATTGGTCCCCAACAACGTTGGCACCCCATTTTCAATCAAATGCAATTTAGGCCTGAAAGATGCACAACTGAAGTTTTTTCCGACCCTGGCTGCTGTTTTTGCAACCTTGATATCGATTACGGATGCACAAAAGTAGGTATGCACAGTTGAAAAGTGAATCGAATCGTTCGAATCTGCCCAACCACAGCACAAAATGTCGTCAGAGTGTTCAATGCAGCCGCGGTTGAATGAATTTAAACCGCGTTCGGTATGCAAAAATTGTTTGTGGATGCCTTCGTTACCACCGCAGAAATAGCAAAAACACGGCACGAATAAAAACACAACAAAAATTAGGTGAATCAACAACCTGCGGTGTCGAAGGAATGCCAACCAAGCGAAAAAAAAAGTTCGAGCTCAAAATCAGCAGGTTGAACATTGATGTCGATGCGCGCGGCAGTCTGTTGTTCTTTGGCTAATTTTTGTTTATGCATTTTGCTGTGAAATAGTTTACCTCCACGCGGAGCCCTATAGAGAAGATTTAGGTGCTGATTTGGCAATCGAGACTTGAGAATACCAAGGTACATGAATTTTGCATTTGCTGGTTGAGTTTGTACACATTCCTGCAATGCAATCCAAAATCGAAAACCGTTCAATCTTACTGTCGGTTATACCTTGTTTACCTAGTTAGACCTACAACTTTTCTACAGTTCTATCTCCAACCATTCCATGAATATATTATGGTTCCCCACTTCCGAAACCTGTCTTGTATAGACTAATGAAGATTTACCTTCCTGCTGCTCAAGAAGCAGCAGCAGCTGGATCCGGATGGTGTCACCACCAGAGCGGAAGGTAATTAAAACGCTACAACTGTATGTTCTCGACTTGAGAAGATCACCTCAACTGGGCGCCTCTGCTGTGATGCCACCCACACTTCCCACTCTCTGATCTTTCCAAGATCATCACCGCGTGGTTGTTTTGCTAGGGCTTGGGGGAGGTCGGACTGGCGTCTGTGTACATCAACCTTAATTAGCAGGCACTAAAGTGGCTCTTAAGCTTCGACCTCCCGCGGCACTAGCCGAGGTACTCATACACAGATACACCAAACATAGCTCTGGCCAAATAAACACGACTCACTAAAGACAAATAAACGCGAGGAAAATCTGGTGGGCACTGATACAAATTTTGAATTTAATTTAAGTTGATTAGTATTTTAATTACAGACAAATAAAAACAAAATTAATTTGATAAAAATGAAAATCAAAATAAATTTTGAAATAAAATTTCGCAAAGACATGCGGAATTAGAAAATTACAGAATTTCATTTTTTTTTAAATTAGAATAAAATTTAATATCTCGGATTTGTTTTCAAAAAGCCGTAAGAGCCATTGTTAAACAAAGTCCTTTTTGCATCGGTATTCGACTTACTTACGAAAAACCAATATCAAAATGCTCGAGATTGTTCATCTACACGTCCTTCAAGTGCCCCAAACTTAAAATAAATGAAATTTTGTTTCATTTTCTAGAAAAACGAAAATTAGTGTCAGAGGTCACAATGGCTCTTACGGCTTTTTAAAAACTCACCCGAGATATTAAATATGTTAAATGTGAGCAATTCTCTGAGATTTCGGTCATTCGATTTTTTTATATTTTTTAATCCAGCTGAAAACTTTTTTGGTGCCTTCGGTATGCCCAAAGAAACCATTTTGCATCATTAGTTTGTCCATATAATTTTCCATACAAATTTGGCAGCTGTCCATACAAAAATGATATCTGGAGTTTTTTTTTGAAAAGGTCTTATAGACCAAATTTTCATTTTTTTGCTTTTTGGGTGTTTTTAGAACCGCCTTGAGCCAGGGGTATTCAAAAACACCCAAAAAGCAAAAAATGAAAATTTGGTTTATAGGACCTTTTCAAAAAAAAAAACTCCAGATATGTGAAAATTCAAAAATCTGTATCATTTGAAGGAATTTTTTGATCGATTTGGTGTCTTCGGCAAAGTTGTAGGTATGGATACGGACTACACTGAAAAACAAATATACACGGTAAATTTTTTTTGTGATTTTTAATTTAACTTTTTGTCACTAAAACTTGATTTGCAAAAAAATACTATTTTTAATTTTTTTCATTTTTTGATATGTTTTAGAGGACATAATATGCCAACTTTTCAGAAATTTCCAGAATGGGCAAAAAATCTTTGACCGAGTTATGATTTTTTGAATCAATACAGACTTTTTCAAAAAATCAAAAAAAAATTCAAAAAAAAAAAATTTCAACTTTATTTTTTGTTGTAAAATCGAATTTTCAATCAAAAAGTACTTTAGTGAATTTGTGATAAAGTGCACCGTTTTCAAGTTAAAACCCTTTTTAGGTAACTTTTTCGAAAATAGCCGCAGTTTTTCATTTTTTAAATTAGTGTTCATGTTTGCCTCCTTTGAAAAAAATATTTTTGAAAAGCTGAGAAAATTCTCTATATTTTGCCTTATTGAACTTTGTTCATACGTCCCATAGTTGCTGAGAGATTGCCATGCAAAGGTCAAAAAACAGGAAAATTGATGTTTTCTAAGTCTTACCCAAACAACCCACCATTTTCTAATGTCGATATCTCAGCAACTATAAATGCGATTTACAATGTTAAAACATGAAATATTCGTAAAATTTTCCGATCTTTTCGAATACAATATTTTCAAAAAATTTAAATCAAGACTAACATTTAAATTGGGCGTAATATTGTATGTTTGGCCCGTTTGAAATGTTAGTCTTGATTTTAAATTTTTGAAAATATTTTTTTCGAAAATATCAGAAAATTTCACGAATGTTTCATGTTTTAACATTGTAAATCGGACCTATAGTTGCTGAGATATCGACATTCGAAAATGGTGGGTTGTTTGGGTGAGACTTAGAAAACATCAATTTTCCTGTTTTTTAACCTTTGCATGGCAATATCTCAGCAACTATGGGTCGTATCAACAAAGTTCAATAAAGCAAAATATAGAAAATTTTCTCAGCTTTTTAAAATATTTTTTTCAAAAGTGGGCAAACATGGGCACTAATTTTAAAAAATGAAAAACTTCGACTATTTTCAAAAAAGTTACCTAAAATGGTTATAACTTGAAAACGGTGCACTTTATCAAAAATTCACTAGAGTACTTTTTGATTGCAAATTCGATTTTACATCGAAAAATGAAGTTGAAAAATTTTTGCGACCAATATTCGATTTTTTGAAAAAATCTGTATTGATTCAAAAAATCATAACTCGGTCAAAGATTTTTTGCCCATTCTGGAAATTTCTGAAAAGTTAGCATTTTATGTCTTCTAAAACATATCAAAAAATAAAAAAAATAAAAATAGTGTATTTTTGCAAAGCAAGTTTTAATGACAAAAAGTTAAATTAAAAATCACAAAAAAAAATTTACCGTCTATATTTGTTTTTCAGTGTAGTCCATATCCATACCTACAACATTGCCGAAGACAACAAATCGATCATTAAATTGTTTCTAAAGATACAGATTTTTGAATTTTCACATATCATTTTTGTATGGACAGCTGCCAAATTTGTATGGAAAATTATATGGACAAACTAATGATGCAAAATGGCTTCTTTGGGCATACCGGAGGCACCAAAAAAGTTTCAGCCGGATTAAAAAATACAAAAATTAAAATTAAAGAAAAAAGACCGATTCCGTAGAGAACTGCTCATATATGTTCAATTTGGGTTTCATGTAAATGTATGTTTTCCTTTGAAAATAATGCAATATTTTTTACAGTTTTCAAATTTGTTGATCTATTTTTACACTCTATCTTCTGCAAAAAAAAAAATGATTTTTAAATATAATGTGAAAAATAATAGATTTTATAAGGATAGGTTTGGTCAGTCGAAATTTATATTTTTTTGTTTTATAATAAAGTTTGAAAGCAGGTTTTAAAAAATCTTTCGTATGGTATTTTCTTTATAGGATAACAGGGTGATACATACAAAACCAGGCTTCGTATCATTTTAAAATAAGTTTCTTTGATAATTACTAGAATAATTCAGGAAGCACAAATTTCACACACAATACATGTTCCTCAAAGGTTCTAAGTTTCCTCATTGGGCTGTATTTTCACGGAGTTGAATTCGGTGGAAGAGAAAAACGAACGTCTTTCCGCATTGTTTTCTGGTCAACGACTTGACTTTTACCTCATAACAATACACACATATAGGTGTACACAAAATAGGATTTAAGGCTTTTACAAAAAAGTGTTTACACAAAATCTCGTCAAACAAAACGATTTGTTACAAATTAATTCATCGGCTTGAAAAAAAAAATGATTAATTGTTCAAATACTTTTTTAATAGATATTTTTTAAGTTTTGAGTATCATCATGCACACACTATTTTCCCAGAAGCTTTATAAAATAGTTAAGAAATCCTGTTTAAAATTAATCGCATTCAATTACGGACGCAATCCTGCTTCCATTTTATTTTAAAAATAGCACAACTTTGTTGTAAATTTTCTTAAAGACAGTATTCAGGCGATGAATAGAAAATTATATCGAAAGTTCCCGTAGTTTTGAAGATACTAAAATGTCTGTAGCAAAATATTTATGCAAAATGCTCTGGTTGATGTGCTCCGTTAAACTTCTTCAAAGTTTCCATCGTAAATATGTCCTTCTAACCATAAAATTGTTTCTACTGAAATTGCTTCGAAAATAATATTTAAATATTGTCAAATCTTGTCCATTTGCACTTTAAACTTTCAGTTTATGCCTTGTTTTTGAAAATGCCTTATATTTTTGCTATAATACTATTGATTTATTCTTATAAGCTTAACAATATTTTTTTTGTTTCATTTTTGTACTTTAATTGCCATTTATCTTGTTAAATTTTTATTTGTTTCCACACAAAAATGGCTTATGAGCACGGATAGAAATCCTGTAACTCTATGTTGTCAAATTCGTAAACATTGAAAAAATTCTAAAATCGTCAAAAATCCGATTTCGCTGTAAATGTGTTCAATATTGACAACATTGTTGTTAAGAATCGCATTTTTCGGACAGTTTTAGAAATATTTCAATGTTTACAAATTCGACAGCTTAGAATTACCGGTTTAGCCACAGGATTTCTATCCATGTGATAATTTGTCTACAAAGCTGCATTAAAAAAGGGGAGCCTCTTAGGCGTCATCCATGAAGTATGTCACGCAAAAATCGGCCAAAATTAACCTCCCCTCCCCCCTATGTCACACTATGTCACACAAGGTTGAACCCCCCTCAAAAAGTACGTCACATTTTGCCAGACCCCCCCCCCCCCCTTGTTTTCGATGGGATTTTTTTATATTTTAAAACTCTCATAATTTTGATATTTTTTGCAATTTTAATATGAAAAAATAAGTTACATTATTCTAATTATTCATTTTTTTAAATAAACATAGCGATATAAAAAACAGTTTTGTTTCTTTTAAAAATTAGAAGACCTGGTATAACATTCGAGTATTAAAAAATCTTGAAAACTTTTTTTCACAGCTTTGTATCTAATAAGTTCAAACCATTTATAGCAGTTTTCTTATAAACACCCTGCTTTCAAAGCATTTATTTTTATCAAGCAAGAGTTTGCAAAATATTGATGTTCCATCTGAAAAAAAAATGTTACTGTATAATAAATTATAATGTGATACCGTCATCAGGGGTGACATTGGGTTTGGGGGGTGAGTATGGGTCATACAAAAATGCAGAAATTTGTATGACCCAATCTCACTCCCCAGACCCAATGTCATCCCTGATGACGGTACATACTTCTAAAAAATAGTTAGTAAACAATTTTAGAAAAGAGGAATTAATTGAATTGTGTACATTTCAGATTATTATTATGCAATCATAAAAAACGTAGCGTGACGTCACAACGTCACGTGACGTCCTTAGAAAGGGTGACATTGGGTCAAATGAAACTAAAATGATGCTCAAATACAACGATATGGTAAAAACAAGTCATCCAACAGTGTTTCTTGTTCGAGGAATTCGTATTGACATACTACAATGTTTGAATTAGATATTTTAAACATTTGGGTAGTTTTCGAGCAATTCCCACAAAAATATTAGAAAAATGATTTTTCGAGAGGCCAGTTTTGACTAAAAACGTACCTCAACTTTAGACAGCTGCCAAAATAACAGGATTTGTTCTATGAATGATATTTTTCCAGTGAAGTCATTTTCCCAAGTAACATTTTTTTCCAAGATTTCTACAAGAGCTCTTCAAGATAGCTACAGCATAGCAGTTTGGACCGCGGTAGGATAAAATTCTCTTCAAAACTTCTTCAGGAGTCTGGAAGAGTACTTGAAGAGAGTTGTATCCTACCGCGGTCCAAACTGCTATGCTGTAGCTATCTTGAAGAGCTCTTGTAGAACTCCTGGAAAAAATGTTACTTGGGTTTAAGATGTCCCCTACACAACCCTTTTAACAGAATTCAGTTTCATTGAGAAATAGTAAAATCGGTAAAAAAAAAACACTTTGACCCAATCTCACCACCCAGACCCAACGTCACCCCCACTGACGGTATCAAATATTTAGATAAACAATGAAAAACAATTGAGAAAACTAAAGTTTAAAGTTTTGTAGCAAAATACATTAAAAGATTACAAATAATTCAGACGTTGTAAAGTCACGGAGAAAACAAACTTGCTAACTATTTGCAGGGCTTGAATTGATGTTTAGTCTAGTTCGTAGACATTTCAATTTTTGTTCTTAAAAATTCTTTATAACAACATTTTTGAGAATAATTTGTAGATATGTGAGTCGTTAAAAAAAATCAAAAAACGCATGACGTTGCAACAAGATTGTTTTCTACCATTTAGTGGACCTTTAATTTATTTATATTATTATTTTATATTTAATTTAATTTTCTTACTGTACAAACTTCAAGCAGCATCCGTTGAGCTAGAAAATACGTCTACCCTCGCAGTTGGGCAACAAACATCGCCCGGTCGCCGCCATCAGACGGCGCGAGGACGCTCTCCAGGATGGCACTTGAGGGCAATTGAAATGAAGTTAATTTGATCCACTTCGGAAGTGAGTGCCCACAATAACGAGCTCATAGCTTCAAATTGAGCAGCACCAGCAGCAGCAAAAAAAGCCCAAACCTGAAGAGGGCTAAAAAAACACAACCTCAAATTGGTGTTTATGTTTGCCCTTTTAGCCACGGCGGCGGCGGCGGGTTAGTGAAGCGATTTTGAGTGCCACTAAGTCAGTCTGTCAAGTCACCGCGTCGGTGCTTTGCATTTTGCAGGTTAGTTGGGGCTTAGGTTCGGTGGAATTTCACCGAACTTGCTCCGGCTTGGACAGACTGGCCGTAGACCGTCACCACGGACTATGTAATTTGGCCCATCGAGTTCCTCGTCGTGACGAGAGCGAGACAGACGAGAAGTAGCAGCAGCAGCTAAAGCTGGGAACAGTTGTTTGGACGAGGCAAATATTTGTCGGTAACGTGAAACTTCCTTGGTGTTTTACTCCTATTTCAGTGGGCTTTGCTCGTTCAAAGTTGCACATTTACTGCTATTTTCGTTTGAATTCCTGTTTACTGAGGGGATTGGTTTGAATTGGAGCATTCGATACAATTTGTGTCTAGTCGCGTTATTAAACTTAATTTAATTTTAGCAGTGATGCACAAATTGTAAAAATAATGCAAGAAATATACATCTCAATTTATTTTTAAAAGGTCAAGAATTTTTTTGTGTCTTACTATTTTATATTTTTAAACAGGATATTTAAACCTATTTTACGGGATCCTAACAAGGTTTCTTGTTATGTAAAGTATATTATAAATTCCCTAACGAGACCACAGACACCGAGTGTAATTAGAAATATATGAAGAATGGTGACTGACTGATGACTTACCCTCTGTGGGAGTGACTTTGGGTCAAAATACAAGGCATCCATAGGGGTTTTCGAGGGAAGCGTAATGACATGCAACATATTTGTAGATTAGGTTTTTATTGCATTTAATTACTTTTCGGGCGAATATTTTTTAACCGAAAAAACATGCCTCAAGATTTACAACTTTAAAACATGTACTGGGGTATAGGTCAAACAATGTCCTTGCATGTTTATTTCTTTTTTCTAAATGTATGTTTTATCATTGCCTTGGAAAATAATTTCAATTACTTTCAATCATTTTTTTGAAAAAAAAAACAAATTTGTTCAGCTAAATTTATTAGCTTTAAATAATATATTTCTAAACCCAAGGTTAAATTTATAAAATGCTTCAAATTTTCTGATAATTATTTAAAACTGTTTATTTTTTATGAAAATATAAATATTTGATTTAAATAAAACACTGTACACCCAGAACTGGACATCTGCATACGAGAAAATAAAGAGCACGATTCGGTAGTAAAATGGTACTGTGTGCGGACTGAGAGGATAAATCCCGAAATTATCGAAAGTACTTTACTCATGGGCTCATCGTGCCTTTGCCGTATGGGCCACCATGGTTCGGTGACTAAGTGGCGGTCATTTGTCCATATAAGTCACTCAATAGGATGAACTGTTCCAATGAACGAATGAACACGCGAGTGGACTATACTCTCGCAAAATAGCACTTTCCGCACGTTTCTTTTCGTGAGGACTACACACTAAAAAATTTGGAATTTTACATTTGACGTAATCTTTTATCAAACTGATTATCAAGTCATGTAAACGTCTTTTCGATGTAAGATTAGGTGTTTTTAAATGTAAATCGATCAAATTCCCATTGGCATTCCTTTACATCGAGCGAACTCTAAAATTGCATCTAAAATAACCTAACTTCACGCCTAATTAGATGCACATATCTGGAGCATCAAATTTGATGTAATGTCAGATCTAATAAAACCCAATATCACGCTCCTTAGCCACTACACGTTTGTCAGAATGATGAAACGTCAAAACGTCAGCAAGGGCTCACGTCGCAGCGGGAATCAATTTTTCGTTCAGATTTTTTTTTGCAATTTTGTCCTTTACTGACCGGAACCTACTATAGTTTTAGATAAAAGCAACCAAATCGCTGTTGGAGGTGAGTTTAATCGATCTTGAGGTGATAAGAGAGCAATTCTCTACCAAAACCGGAAATGGATTTTATTTGTATTTTTTGATTTGGCTCAAACTTTGTGGGGGCCTTCCCTATGACCAAATATGCTATTTTGTGTCATTGGTTCACCCATACAAGTCTCCATACAATTTTGGCAGCTGTCCATACAAAAATGGTATGTAAATATTCAAACAGCTGTAACTTTTGAGTGAATTTTCTGATCAATTTGGTGTCTTCGGCAAAGTTGTAGGTATTGTTGAGGACTTTTGAGAAAAAAATAGGTACACGGAAAAAAAATTGCAGATTTTTTTATCAACTTTTTTTCACTAAAACTCAATTTCCCAAAATACGGATAAGTGCGCTGCCCACGGGGACGAGCTGTCTTGTTTTTGCATGTTTATTTTCATTTCTTTTGTGTCGCTGTTTGTGTGCATGGGGTGATTGGTTATTATAATTGAATAATGTCATCATAAGTGCAGTGCTTCTGGGAATGCGCTGTCTTGTTTTTTCGCGATAATTTTCGTCGTAAATGATCGTAAAAATTTATTCCAACTAGCAGTTTTGTTATTAATTCATCAAACTATCGATTTTATGAAGAGTAAAGCGTCATTTATTCACTATTTTTGAAATTTGCTCGCATTATCTAAATTGTAAAAAGAGTAAAAATATACTGATAAGTCCAGCCCATAGCACTACTGCTCGGCTGGCACGCGTTCGATAAAAAAACTTTTTAAATAATCAATTCACTACTCGACAAAACAAAACTTGTGTCAAGGGATTAACGATATCTCATCCGTTCCTGAGAGAAAAGGCATCCCCGAATCCGATGCAATCGACAGAATTTGATTTTATGTCCACGCGGACTGACGAGAAGTTGGTAATTTTTTTTAAAATAAAAAATCGAACAATTTAAAAAAAACCATGCGTCTCCTCCCAATTATATGAGCCATCTACAAGAATATGGAAGCGCCTGGTGCATAGCCATTTCCTTTAAGCACAACGGAAACAACCAATACAAATGTATAAAAAAGTTGTCAAGTTCTCGAGGGGTCCACAGCTAGCATTTTTTGTACGATTATAAAAAATAAACATTAAAAGTTTAAAATTAATTTATTTAAAAAAACATATTTTTTGATTTATTTGTTTACTAAAATTTTATGTATCTCAAAGGTCTATGGGTGCTTCGGGATGTCCATGGTCATCCAAGGACTGCCTGGAGTTAAGATCTACGAGTCTACCGCCGTAGCAAGCAAGAGGTCGTCGGATTTTGACCCCGGATCATGTGCGTATAGCATCAGTGCATATGGTAGACTACTATATGAATGTGTTGGGATGTTCATGGTCATCCAAGGACTCCCTGGAGTTAAGATCTACGAGTCTATCGCCGTAACAAGCAAGAGGTCGTCGGATTTTGACCCCGGATCATGTGCGTATAGCATCAGTGGATATGATAGACTACTATATGAATGTGTTGGGATGTTCATGGTCATCCGAGGAATCCCTGGTGTTAAGATCTACGAGTCTACCGCCGTAACAAGCAAGAGGTCGTCGGATTTTGACCCGGGATCATGTGCGTATAGCATCAGTGCATATGGTAGACTACTATATGAATGTGTTGAGATGTTCATGGTCATCCGAGGACTCTCTGAAGTTAAGATCTACAAGTCTACCGCCGTAGCAAGCAAGAGGTCGTCGGATTTTGACCCCGGATCATGTGTGTATAGCATCAGTGGATATGATAGACTACTATATGAATGTGTTGGGATGTTCATGGTCATCCGAGGACTCCCTGGAGTTAAGATCTACAAGTCTACCGCCGTAACAAGCAGGAGGTCGTCGGATTTTGACCCCGGATCATGTGCGTATAGCATCAGTGGATATGGTAGACTACTATATGAATGTGTTGGGATGTTCATGGTCATCCAAGGACTCCCTGGAGTTAAGATCTACAAGTCTACCGCCGTAGCAAGCAAGAGGTCGTCGGATTTTGACCCTGGATCATGTGCGTATAGCATCAGTGCATATGGTAGACTACTGTATGAATGTGTTGGGATGTTCATGGTCATCCGAGGACTCCCTGGAGTTAAGATCTACGAGTCTACCGCCGTAACAAGCAAGAGGTCGTCGGATTTTGACCCCGAATCTTGTGCGTATAGCATCAGTGGATATGATAGACTACTATATGAATGTGTTGGGATGTTCATGGTCATCCGAGGACTCTCTGGAGTTAAGATCTACGAGTCTACCGCCGTAACAAGCAAGAGGTCGTCGGATTTTGACCCCGGATCATGTGCGTATAGCATCAGTGGATATGGTAGACTACTGCATGAATGTGTTGGGATGTTCATGGTCATCCGAGGACTCTCTGGTTTTAAGATCTACGAGTCTACCGCCTTAACAAGCAAGAGGTCGTCGGATTTTGACCCCGGATCATGTGCGTATAGCATCAGTGGATATGGTAGACTACTGCATGAATGTGTTGGGATGTTCATGGTCATCCGAGGACTCCTTGGTGTTAAAATCTACGAGTCTACCGCCGTAACAAGCAAGAGGTCGTCGGATTTTGACCCCGGATCATGTGCGTAAAGCATCAGTGCATATGGTAGACTACTATATGAATGTGTTGAGATGTTCATGGTCATCCGAGGACTCTCTGGAGTTAAGATCTACTAGTCTACCGCCGTAGCAAGCAAGAGGTCGTCGGATTTTGACCCCGGATCATGTGTGTATAGCATCAGTGGATATGATAGACTACTATATGAATGTGTTGGGATGTTCATGGTCATCCGAGGACTCCCTGGAGTTAAGATCTACGAGTCTACCGCCGTAACAAGCAAGAGGTCTTCGGATTTTGACCCTGGATCATGTGCTTCATTCATTCACATTCATATAGTAGTCTACCATATGCTCTAATGCTATACGCACATGATCCGGGGTCAAAATCCGACGACCTCTTGCTTGCTACGGCGGTAGACTCGTAGATCTTAATGGTCATCCGAGGACTCCCTGGTTTTAAGATCTATGAGTCTACCGCCGTAACAAGCAAGAGGTCGTCGGATTTTGACCCCGAATCTTGTGTGTATAGCATCAGTGCATATGATAGACTACTGTATGAATGTGTTGTGATGTTCATGGTCACCCAAGGACTCCCTGGAGTTAAGATCTACGAGACTACCGCCGTAACAAGGAAGAGGTCGTCGGATTTTGACCCTGGATCATGTGCTTCATTCATTCACATTCATATAGTAGTCTACCATATGCACTAATGCTATACGCACATGATCCGGGGTCAAAATCCGACGACCTCTTGCTTGCTACGGCGGTAGACTCGTAGATCTTAACTCCAGGGAGTCCTTGGATGACCATGAATATCCCAACACATTCATATAGTAGTCTACCATATCCACTGATGCTATACGCACATGATTCGGGGTCAAAATCCGACGACCTCTTGCTTGTTACGGCGGTAGACTCATAGATCTTAAAACCAGAGAGTCCTCGGATGACCATGAACATCCCAACACATTCATATAGTAGTCTAACATATGCACTGATGCTATACGCACATGATCCGGGGTCAAAATCCGACGACCTCTTGCTTGTTACGGCGGTAGACTCGTAGATCTTAACACCAGGGAGTCCTCGGATGACCATGGACATCCCAACACATTCATACAGTAGTCTAATATATCCTCTGATGCTATACGCTCATGATCCGGGGTCAAAATCCGACGACCTCTTGCTTGTTACGGCGGTAGACTCGTAGATCTTAACTCCAGGGAGTCCTTGGATGACCATGAACATCCCAACACATTCATATAGTAGTCTACCATATGCACTGATGCTATACGCACATGATCCGGGGTCAAAATCCGACGACCTCTTGCTTGCTACGGTGGTAGACTTGTAGATCTTAACTCCAGGGAGTCCTCGGATGACCATGAACATCCCAACACATTCATACAGTAGTCTACTATATCCACTGATCCTATACGCACATGACCCGGGGTCAAAATCCGACGACCTCTTGCTTGTTACGGCGGTAGACTCGTAGATCTTAACTCCAGGGAGTCCTTGGATGACCATGAACATCCCAACACATTCATATAGTAGTCTACCATATGCACTGATGCTATACGCACATGATCCGGGGTCAAAATCCGACGACCTCTTGCTTGTTACGGCGGTAGACTCGTAGATCTTAACACCAGGGAGTCCTCGGATGACCATGAACATCCCAACACATTCATACAGTAGTCTACCATATCCACTGATGCTATACGCACATGATCCGGGGTCAAAATCCGACGACCTCTTGCTTGTTACGGCGGTAGACTCGTAGATCTTAACTCCAGGGAGTCCTCGGATGACCATGAACATCCCAACACATTCATGCAGTAGTCTACCATATCCACTGATGCTATACGCACATGATCCGGGGTCAAAATCCGACGACCTCTTGCTTGTTACGACGGTAGACTCGTAGATCTTAACTCCAGGGAGTCCTCGGATGACCATGGACATCCCAACACATTCATACAGTAGTCTACCATATCCACTGATGCTATACGCACATGATCCGGGGTCAAAATCCGACGACCTCTTGCTTGTTACGTCGGTAGACTCGTAGATCTTAACTCCAGGGAGTCCTCGGATGACCATGGACATCCCATTACATTCATATAGTAGTCTACCATATCCACTGATGCTATACACACATGATCCGGGGTCAAAATCCGACGACCTCTTGCTTGCTACGGCGGTAGACTTGTAGATCTTAACTCCAGAGAGTCCTCGGATGACCATGAACATCCCAACACATTCATATAGTAGTCTATCATATGCACTGATGCTATACGCACATGATCCGGGGTCAAAATCCGACGACCTCTTGCTTGTTACGGCGGTAGACTCGTAGATCTTAACACCAGGGAGTCCTCGGATGACCATGAACATCCCAACACATTCATACAGTAGTCTACCATATCCACTGATGCTATACGCACATGATCCGGGGTCAAAATCCGACGACCTCTTGCTTGTTACGGCGGTAGACTCGTAGATCTTAACTCCAGGGAGTCCTTGGATGACCATGAACATCCCAACACATTCATATAGTAGTCTACCATATGCACTGATGCTATACGCACATGATCCGGGGTCAAAATCCGACGACCTCTTGCTTGCTACGGCGGTAGACTCGTAGATCTTAACTCCAGGCAGTCCTTGGATGACCATGGACATCCCGAAGCACCCATAGACCTTTGAGATACATAAAATTTTAGTAAACAAATAAATCAAAAAATATGTTTTTTTAAATAAATTAATTTTAAACTTTTAATGTTTATTTTTTATAATCGTACAAAAAATGCTAGCTGTGGACCCCTCGAGAACTTGACAACTTTTTTATACATTTGTATTGGTTGTTTCCGTTGTGCTTAAAGGAAATGGCTATGCACCAGGCGCTTCCATATTCTTGTAGATGGCTCATATAATTGGGAGGAGACGCATGGTTTTTTTTAAATTGTTCGATTTTTTATGTTAAAAAATGTACCAACTTCTCGTCAGTCCGCGTGGACATAAAATCAAATTCTGTCGATTGCATCGGATTCGGGGATGCCTTTTCTCTCAGGAACGGATGAGATATCGTTAATCCCTTGACACAAGTTTTGTTTTGTCGAGTAGTGTTATCTATCTTTCCGCAGCCGGCTGCCTAAGATTTAAAATTTTCAACCGATAAACAAAATGCTCATGGTCACATCACTGCCACTCGTGAATCCTGACCTCATACCCATCTACTAACCCCCTCAAAACTCATGTGATACTTTGTCGGAGATGCAGTCGATTGGGCGGTCTCTATCACTCAAGTATCGGACTAACATTCCCATCCACTTCCCCGTGACCCTACCACTGGTCGTGGCCGGCGCCGGTATTGATCAGCATGATAGGGGCCTTTGAGAAGTTGCGAAGCGAGGAAAGATAGCTCCCACTTATCTTCCACGGCTCGTGGATGTAACTTTTGGAGGTCCGGGTCAATAACGGAGTAGCAACTGCCGCCGAGTTATGAATGAATGTTATGAATTTTTTGAAAAGTTCAGAAAATTTGCTATAAAATTGTCTAAGAGACATTGAAGATTGGACCTCTGGTTGCTGAAATACAGCGGCTTAAAGAAAAAGAAACACGAAAATTGAAGTTTTCTAAGTCTCACCCAATCAGCTCACCATATTCTAATGACGATATCTCAGCAATTAATGGTCCGATTTTCAATGTTAAAATATGAAACATTCGTGAAATTTTCCGACCTTTTCGAAAAAAAATATTTTGAAAATTTTTAAATCAAGACTAGCATTTTAAATGGGCGTAATATTCAATATTTGGCCCATTTAAAATGTTAGTCTTGATTTAAAAAATTTCAAAATATTTTTTTCGAAAACATTTTTTCGTAAAATCGCGATAACTCGTGATGTTTATAAGCAAACTCCTTTTGTCTGCATATCAAAATTTTTGTAATTGTCTGCTCTACAACTTTGTAGAAAATTGTTAGAAATGGAAGGGGTCGTACCGCCCCTCCGTCACGAGATATCAAAAAACGGACCTCGGAATCGTGATCAGGGACAAAAGTTACCCCTTAGGACAAAGTTTCACGCAAATCGAAAAGAGGTCGGGGCAACTTTTCCCGAGTTGGTAGAGAATTACCCCTATATTATACTCATTTTGATATTTCCGGCATCGCTGTCAAAACATTTTCAACAATTTTTCGCAATAGCAACCAAATTGATGTAAAAATTGATGACTTTTATGATTTTGGAATTTTACCTGAACACTAACAATTAAACTCAAAACTCTGTTGAAGATTAACAAATTTATTTTCGATTTGATGATTAAGACTGCTGAATATTGTGGTTGAATTTTTGTTTGTTTGTTGTTGTTAATTAATTTATTTCCGGCAGCTTTAACCCCTCGGACATTTGCTGCCCGATTTTTTGTTTGGGTTGCTATTATAATTGCATGAAGACTTTTATCCTTGTTTGGACTAAATGAATTGACAGACAATGAATAAATTTCCAAATGTTAGCCCTAAACGAAATTCTTTCTTAAAATCCCTATTTTTTCTTTTTATAGATTTTTTTTTTAAATTTATGTTGGTCCATATCTTTTTTGTAATATCAAGCTGCTTGTTAATTTTGTTTTAAATGAAGAAAAATACAATTAGGCGTCATCGATAAAGTATGTCACGCTCTATGTTATAAGTATTGGAAAAACTTGACAAATGGGGTGGGGGGGGGGGGGGGGATAAATTTTGGTTGATTTTGTGTGACGAACTTTATGAATGAATCCTTAAATTTTTTCAAGCATCTGGCATTTTCATAGCAAAGTTCGCTTAAATTAAATTAAATCACTCTAACAGTATAACGACTTCAATTTACACCAGTTCAAGGCTTCAATTATATCATTTTCACAAACTGGTCATTGCTGTCTCGTTCATATAGAAGTCAATAGCAGTCGTAACCCGGGCAGCCGGTGGTGGTCGTGGTTTAACCTGGTCTAATTGGAAATTGCCATATTCCACACACCCCCGTATGCAATCTATCAATCAATTACGCCTTCCTCGAGTAAAGTAGGCTCATCACCTGCGAGCTGTAATCATGTTGCATGCAGGTGGCACATGAATTGCATATAACGTGCCACCGCAAACAATAATTACTGCCAGGTTGCCATCTAAGACTGTACTAGAAAGGAGTTTTCTCAAATTTTCACTTGTGCTATAATTTAAACAAATCAATCGATTGCATTATTTGTATTTTTTCAACTTAACTTAGGCCGATGCAAATATTTAAAAAAGTTTTTGTCCCTCGGCCCTGGCCGAGGTCAAGGGGGGGGGGGGCAAAAAAATAAAAAAAATATAAAAATTTAAATAACAAGCCATAATCTTCACATTTAAATGAAAAAAGTGTTTTAAAATGCATTTTACACTAGTTCAGTTGTTTTGCAAACATTAGTTTTCAAAAAATCTAAGATCTGACAAAAACAAAAATTGTATCGAAAAAAAAAGATTGTGCATCGAAAATTTTCAAAAAATCTTAAGATTTTTTGATAAACCCAAACATGCTAAAAATGATTTTAAACGCAGGAGAATGTATTTTAATTTGATTTCAGCTGGTTGCACTTGAATTTTCATTGAAATTTTGAAGTTTATTGTAAAATTTTTTTTTGCCCCCTGATTTTTCGGGCCAATTTTGAAGGGGGGGGGGGGGGGGGTGACAAAAACTTTCAAAAATATTTGTACCAGCCTTAGTTAAGCTTAAACTGCATGATTCAGTGGAAAACTATGATTCCTTCCCAACTTCAAGCTTGAACAAAACAAAGTAAAATCCATATTCCACACTCCACCAGTGTTCAACTGTTTTGCGCGTCATAGGCTTTGTTTATGTTGTACTTCTAGCTTTGTGTACAACCACCGTCATCAACGTCATTGCCACGGATTGCTCGGTCTATTTTTATCCCCAAAGCTCGGGAAAGCTGCAGCAGAAGAAGGCCGAGGAAAAGGGTGGGAAAACTTGTTTTTCTTGTGTCTTTTTTATGCTGCTGCTGCACGACGACCACAGCGAGAAACGACGACGGCAGAATCCGCACAGAGTCTGATGCTCTGAGCATTGGACGTTGCGCTTTCTCGTCACAATTCAAAGGTTTTAAGCTTTTTGTAAGTAGGGGGAATATACCCATTTTAAGTCTAATAAGCGGTCGTGTTTGAATGATGCTGGATAATCAGGAGTGTTCCTTGAAATTTACTAAAACCAAGTACACCAACGAGTAGAGCAACTTTTTGTGAACATTTCTGTTTATTTTCACTTTTATTGAAAATTATGCTAGTTCTTTTTTCTTCCAGCGCTATGCTTAGTGCTGCCAATTGTGATGAAACTTTAAGCGTCACGAAAAGTAGCATTTATAGAGAATATTTTCTGGCGTCACTGGCTCACTCCAACAGGCGCTACTGGATGCCACCCTTTGTTCTTTATTTGCCTTTGCTTCTCGCTCGGTTTTCTTCTGCCTTCGATTGGAATGGGTCGTCAAAAGTCAAACGTCAAATGACTTGGCACGTTTGTTTTTTTTATGGCGTTAGGTTAGGTTCGGCTTCAGTTTAGTAGTGTGCCTAGTATTGTAACCGATGCGATGCCAATACATAATGCATAAGTTTGCTCGTGCTAGGTGAGCATGAAATTGGCCTGGCATTTTGGATTATTTCACCGAACGAGTTCTCGGCTTGGCTTTTTAATTTTATTTTTGTTTCTATCACGATGTTGAAATCGTCCGAGCTTTAGAATCCTATGCGCGACTTCTACGGTGAGAAGTGCGCTTTTCAACATTGTCGAAAACTGTAATTTTTTCACTGAGCCGCGGCAGCCCTCTCTGGATGGTAATTGGATGCTGACCTGGATTTGGACAGGACGGTCATTAATTTTTGGTCACCGCGGTGGACGTCACGTTTCTTGTATGTAGGTACTTGCAGTGGGCTTAACTAGTTGAAATATGACGTCAATTATGCTGGGCTAAATAAATTTAGCAATTTTGCTTTTGTGTCATGCTCACGCAGAAATGTAATGTGCATTACACTGTTTAAAAATTCTGTCGAGGGTTCTAGTGCAATTTAATTACCCAAAAAATTTCGTTTATATTTCAGCTTATATTACAAAAATCGGATATTGTATTTCTAAAACTTGTTCTTAAAATAATAATTTAATCTAATTGCATCGATAATGTCTAAAAATGTAATAGGATTAAGGCCAAGTGGATTTAAACATAGATTTTGGAAATCTCATTGGGTATTTAGTGTTTTTTTTGTAGAATTAGTTTTAATTTTCACATGGACAAATTTGTTTTCAGGATTTATATTATTTCATCTTTTAGATCATTTGTGCACGGACATGGACAAGTTTTTTTTGTTGGTTTTCAATGGTATTTTAGCTTGATTTTTTGGTTAATTCGAAGTAAGTAAGGTCGATGCCTCGTGGCGCGGTGGTTAGCGGCTTCGGCTGCCGATCCCTAAGTTGCTATGGGGCGCGGGTTCGATTCCCGCCTTATCCTCCTGGCCTTCTATCGGAAGGGGAAGTAAAACGTCGGTCCATTTGCGTAAAAGAGGTTTTGGGTGACTCACCATACATAACATTCGGACGCCTAGCCTAGCCAATATTTAAAAACGGTTTTGTTCCTCGAGGTCGAGGGGGCCAATAAAATATAAAAATTGAAATAAAAAACCAAAATAAAAATTTTAGCGATAAAAAAAAAACGTTCTACGGTACCGTAAAACGGGGTGATTTTGATAGCCGGGGTGACTTTTATAGGTTTCAGATTTTTCCGCAAAATGAAGAGTACAAATTAAATACGTACGCAATGGTTTGAAATCATACTGACCGTGGTAGAGGAGTGTTTAAAGTACTTCAAAAAGAACTTTTGATAAAATTTTGAAAATTTTAAAAAGTTAGTTAACTATAATAAAGAAAAAGTTGATGAAGGCATTATTTCATACTTCAGAAAATGTCATGATTTTCTCAATGAACATGATTTTGAATCGGGAAACCGAATGCATTTTCGGATTCTTTGAACAATTTTCCACTAATAGGAGGCAAAATAAGGTTGTAAATAATAAAAAATATATGTTTTTAAAATATAATTAGAAAAGAAATCTCCAAATTTATAGGCAATGTTAGTTAAACTAATTTTATGTAAAATGTAAAAACTTGTGTTTCGTGCTTCGAAATCAGTTTTAAATGCAAAATATAAATCAATAATTTTATAAACAAAACTAGTTTTAACGAATTTCAGGGAAAATTTTCAACTATTTTTCAATTTTACCTAAAATTTATATGTATTTTGTTAAAAAGCTCATAAATTTAAATAACTAAACATAAACAATAATTTTTTTCTTAAAAACTATATCAGCAACCTTAGTGATGGTATATTTGACGTAAAATGAATTTTGAACACCTTAAATCTGATTTTTACAAGAAAAATTATAACTATCAAAGTCACCCCGGAACATAGACTAAGATTTTTTAACGTAACTATTTTTCTAAACACTATTGAAAAAACTTTTTTTCAAAAATAGTGCATGGTTTTGTGGGGCCTACCCCAGTACTTGTTTTAAAAATAATAATCTTGAGAAAAACCTTACCAGTTGGAAAATATTTCAAAAATAAATTGAAATCCTATCAAAGTCACCCCGGTTTGCGGTACTGTACATAACAAAACGTGGAAGAAATGATTTTGAATGCAGGGAAATGCATTTCAAATTGATTTCAGCTTATTTCACTCAAAAATCTGATCATCTGATCATCTGATTAAAAATTTTATATTTGTCAACTGATTGAAAATTTGATTATACAGCAATTCCCCACGAAAACAGCATGGAAAAACCGAAAGGTCTCCGATCGGGCTCAAAATTTCTCTGGGGGTTCCTTAGCCGTAATGATTAGACCCGTATTTTTTGTTTGGCCATTAGGGTGACCTACGCCGTGTTAGGGTGGTCTGAAAAATTGCCATTTTTGTCGATTTTCGCAAAAATCACTTTTTCCGAAAAATCATAACTCCTCGCCATTTCAACCGATTTCAATTGTCTTGTACGCCATTCAAAGAAAAATAGTAAGAAGATTTACTAAATCTAGCCTAAAATATGAAAAGGACGTATGAAACTTTAAAACGTCGTAAAATTTGTATTTCACTAAAACTGCGATAACATGAAAATTTCAGCAATGACCTATACATGTCTGGGTACCAAGAGTTGCGTCTTTCAATTACGAAAATGACCCTAATCTCTAGGATTGAAATGCAACAGTTTATATTTTTCGAAAAATTGGGTTCTGCATTCTTCTTGATCAAAACGGTACTAAAATCTAACCTCTTTCTTTTTTGAAGCATGAGATTAACTATGTATAACTATCAATTTATGCTATGGATTTCATTAAAAGCATGTAATTACTAATTATCACAGAAAAAACGCAATGTTCGTCTTGCAGTATTGCTACAACAAAAAGCATACAACAGATCTTAAATGGCCACAACATTCTGCGCTTCATTCACAAAAACAAAGTTCAACGTACGAATTACACATAGCACGCAGTCGAGCCTCTTGAAAGCCGGAAACAATCTCAAATGGGGTAGTGATTTCATGCCTCTCTCTTACACATAACGCACCAGAACCTTAACATGCGAAGAAGGCAAACTTCTTGCGATGAACCAAATTGCATAACCCGGGGGTAATCAATCAATATAGCTACATGGGAAATTGAACTTAACTTAGAACAAATCTCAAGTTTGGTTTGAATTGAGCGTATTTTCTTTGTCATAACTTTTTTTTTTATGTGTTTCGATTTTGAATTTTTAATGTTATTCAACAAAACTTTAAGCATTTCAAACAACTTACGATCTTATGAAAACTTTATCCAGTTCCGTGTAAGAACGAAAAACATGTGCAACATTCGATTAAGCTTAAAGTGCCCGTCTGGAGAGGTTCTTAAACCTGCGAGCTTATTTTTAATGGTGGTTCTTTCTACCTTTGATACACACGTGCGCAGCTCACTCGTCATCACCTTGGCTGTGGTATGAGTGTGCTTTCATCGGCTTGTTGAACGGCGCGATGGATGATCCCTTGGGGCTACATTATTTAGAACCGTTTAGGGTTCTTCCCCCCCGGTATAGAAAAAACATACCCACACACGTGTGCACACGTGGTGATTTGATGCATGCTTTTAAGCGCAATTAAAAATAAATCAGCCGACCGTTAGAACACAACCAACAATGTACCACCACAGAGCTGTGTAGATCGACGACCTGAACGCTCGCTACTCCCAGTGGCCCACTAAACTATACCGCTAAACGCAACAAGGGGAGGTTCTACTGGTTGACTTTCTTAAATGGTTCTTGGTTTTGGACGGGAGAGGATGACGATGATGAATTGCAAGATTCTTTGTTGTGGTTTGAGCTGTGAGCATCGAGGTAGAGACTTGAGTGCCCGGGCAGACAGTAATAACAAAATTAATAATATTTCAATAACAAATCCTGTTAAAATAACCAAAAGTGTTATTATTTTATCCTGAAGTTCAACTTCAAGAAGAAAAAATAATAACAGTTTCTGATAAAATAACAAAATTTGGTATTGAAGTGATATTATATTGAAAATGTTTAATAACACGCTAATAAGAGGAAATGTTATACATTTCAAAAACTCTCCTAATGAGCAATTCTCTACGAAATCGGTCTTTTTTCTTCAATTTTAATTTTTGTATTTTTTAATCCGACTGAAACTTTTTTGGTGCCTTCGGTATGCCCAAAGAAGCCATTTTGCATCATTAGTTTGTCCATATAATTTTCCATACAAATTTGGCAGCTGTCCATACAAAAATGATGTATGAAAATTCAAAAATCTGTATCTTTTGAAGGAATTTTTTGATCGATTTGGTGTCTTCGGCAAAGTTGTAGGTATGGATACGGACTACACTGGAAAAAAATAATACACGGTAAAAAAAATTTGGTGATTTTTTTATTTAACTTTTTATCACTAAAACTTGATTTACAAAAAAACACTATTTTTAATTTTTTTTTATTTTTTGATATGTTTTAGAGGACATAAAATGCCAACTTTTCAGAAATTTCCAGGTAGTGCAAAAAATCATTGACCGAGTTATGAATTTTTTAATCAATACTGATTTTTTCAAAAAATCGAAATTTTGGTCGTAAAATTTTTCAACTTCATTTTTCGATGTAAAATCAAATTTGCAATCAAAAAGTACTTTAGTGAAATTTTGATAAAGTGCACCGTTTTCAAGTTATAGCCATATTTAAGTGACTTTTTTGAAAATAGTCGCAGTTTTTTATTTTTTAAAATTAGTGCACATGTTTGCCCAGTTTTGAAAAAAAATATTTTTGAAAAGCTGAGAAAATTCTCTATATTTTGCTTATTCGGACTTTGTTGATACGACCTTTAGTTGCTGAGATATTGCAATGCAAAGGTTTAAAAACAGGAAAATTGATGTTTTCTAAGTTTCACCCAAACAACCCACCATTTTCTATCGTCAATATCTCAGCAACTAATGGTCCGATTTTCAATGTTAATATATGAAACAATTGTGAAATTTTCCGATCTTTTCGAAAAAAATATTTTCAAAATTTTCAAATCAAGACTAACATTTTAAAAGGGCGTAATATTGAATGTTTGGCCTTTTTGAAATGTTAGTCTTGATTTGAAAATTTTGAAAATATTTTTTTCGAAAAGATCGGAAAATTTCACAAATGTTTCATATATTAACATTGAAAATCGGACCATTAGTTGCTAAGATATTGACGATAGAAAATGGTGGGTTGTTTGGGTGAGACTTAGAAATCATCAATTTTCCTGTTTTTAAACCTTTGCATTGCAATATCTCAGCAACTAAAGGTCGTATCAACAAAGTCCGAATAAGCAAAATATAGAGAATTTTCTCAGCTTTTCAAAAATATTTTTTTCAAAACTGGGCAAACATGTGCACTAATTTAAAAAAATGAAAAACTGCGACTATTTTCAAAAAAGTCACTTAAATATGGCTATAACTTGAAAACGGTGCACTTTATCAAAATTTCACTAAAGTACTTTTTGATTGCAAATTTAATTTTACATCGAAAAATGAAGTTGAAAAATTTTTACGACCAAAATTTCGATTTTTTGAAAAAATCAGTATTGATTAAAAAATTCATAACTCGGTCAATGATTTTTTGCACAACCTGGAAATTTCTGAAAAGTTGGCATTTTATGTCCTCTAAAACATATCAAAAAATAAAAAAAATTAAAAATAGTGTTTTTTTGTAAATCAAGTTTTAGTGACAAAAAGTTAAATAAAAAAATCACCAAATTTTTTTTACCGTGTATTATTTTTTTCTAGTGTAGTCCGTATCCATACCTACAACTTTGCCGAAGACACCAAATCGATCAAAAAATTCCTTCAAAAGATACAGATTTTTGAATTTTCATACATCATTTTTGAATGGACAGCTGCCAAATTTGTATGGAAAATTATATGGACAAACTAATGATGCAAAATGGCTTCTTTGGGCATACCGAAGGCACCAAAAAAGTTTCAGTCGGATTAAAAAATACAAAAAAAAATCGAATGACCGAAATCCTAGAGAACTGCTCTAATAACAAAATTTGTTATTCGTTCGGTATACTGACTTAGAAATAAAATTACCATAAATCGCACAAATGGAAAAGTTTCTAAGTGTCCATAACACAATCTGTTATTATTTTTTCTTTTGTTAAATATGTTTAGATCTTTGGGATAATTTTGTCTAATTTCATCGGGGCCATTATTTTGGCCATGAAATGGGGTCCTTAAACTAAAATTATTGTAAAAAGTTGAAATTTTGGAAGTTGATTTTTTTTATTATTTGATATACCCCCTAAGGGACTTTGTTTAAAATGGTTAGAACTATGGGATAATTATGACCAATTTCATCGGGGTCATTATTTTTGCCATGAAATGGGGTCCTTAAGCTAAAATTATTCTGAAAAGTTAAAATTTTGTAAGTTGATTTTTTTTAATTATTTGATATACCCCCTAAAGGACTTTGTTTAAAATGGTTAGAACTATGGGATAATTTTGACCAATTTCGTAAGGGTCATTATTTTGGCCGTGAAATGGGGTCCTTAAGCTAAAATTATTCTAAAAAGTTGAAATTTTGGAAGTTGATTTTTTAATTATTTGATATACCCCCTAAGGGATTTTACTAAAATTGGCTAAAACTATGAAATAATTTTGACCAATTTCATCGAGGTCATTTATTCCACCATGAAATGGAGTTTCAAGCTGAAATTAATCCGACAAAATTATTTTTTGAGAGTTCATTTTTTTTTTAATTTTGTTATATTCCCTAAAGGTGGGTCTCGTGGCGCAGGGGTAGCGGCTTCGGCTGCCGATCCCGATGATGCTATGAGACGCGGGTTCGATTCCCGCCTTATCCACTGAGCTTCTATCGGATGGTGAAGTAAAACGTCGGTCCCGGTTTCTCCTGTCTCGTCAGAGGCGCTGGAGCAGAAATCCCACGTTAGAGGAAGGCCATGCCCCGGGGGGCGTAGTGCCAATAGTTTCGTTTTTTTTATTCCCTAAAGGAATTGATTTATTTATTGAGAATTTTTGAAGTGTGAATAACAAAAACTGTTATTATTTTCACAGAGCCAGGAAGTCGGGGCTGACGTTGAAGTTCGAGCTAGAGTGAGACCTCGGAGACTGCATCGGATTCTTAAAATTTTCAGCAACTTTTACTCGGAGTCGAAATCTGTGAAGTCGGGTATTTTTGGAGAGCTGAAGTCGTCGTTGACGTCATATCCTGCATCCAGAGTCGGAGTTGTCTTCAAAGTATGGATTCAAAGTCGCTTGGAGATACCCGACCTTGCAGCCCTGACTAGTACATATGAGTTATGGAAACTGCAGGTTTATTGGCAAATTACAAATAAACCAAAACAATAACTTTTTTTTTGTTATGGAGACATACCAGTTCAATAACATTTTTTGTTATTATGCTGCTCCGCACAAAATAACATATCTTGTTATTTCTTCATGATTCCTTCTGTGTTATTGGTTTGTTATTGCAATATCAACATAATAACAGTTTAAGTTATTTTTCGAACAAATCTTTGTTATTGATTTTTGTTATTTTAACAACTAATCCGATCATTCCTATAACATATTTCGATCTTCTCACAATATCAAAAACTGACCTTCCCAAGTTATTTCCGTCTGCTCGGGTGGTAACGAAACATGAATTTCCGTACGCTTCGAAACCCGGACACCTCATCTCGTTTTATCAATTATTTGAGTATATGTTTGCATAATAATTATTAAAACTGTGAAATTTGATGAAATCAAACATTAACTTTTATTTCAATTTTTTTTTGACGCTGTAGTCAATGCAAAAACAATAAAATAAAAATATGAGTTTACCAATAATTTGAAACATTTCACTGATATATTTTATAGGAGTCCGAAGCACTAGGAAGGCTAACAATAAATTTATGGTTCAGATTTCCTTAAATTCTATCAAATTTGTATACAAAATATCGAATATTTTGATGTTAACAGCTTATTGAGACCTAAACAATGCAATTAACTAAAATTTCCGTCCAAGTTTGAGCGATTCATAAGAAAAATCAAGTGTCCGGAATTCAAAGCAAAAAAGTCCGGAGGGCTTTTGTTAATTTGATTTGGTTAACCGCGTGTGGTAGATGCTTTGGTTGATTTTTGACAGTTCGAATTATTTCAAGAAAATCCACCGCGGTTAACCAAATCAAATTAACAAAAGCCCTCGGATTTCGAATCAGCTTTTAGCAGTGTCCGGGATTCGAAGCACAACAATTCATTCAAATTTTTAAATTCTTAGAAAAACTGGTTAGAAAAGACATATTGTACATGCATTATCTTGAAAGTGACTGTTCATTAGGGTGTAATGTGGTTGTATCGAAAAAAATAAAGTTGTCCAAATTTAGTGAGCAATTTTCCATATAAATTTGTATGGAGAAAACCATTTTTTTGGGTTTTGATATTTATTGAATCCACGTTTCATGCTATATCAAAACCGGACTCATATTCGGATGCTCTGGAGTCTGCTCTACAACTTTCCAGAAGAGAGTATGGTGCTAGCTTGCCCCTAAAAAAAGATACAGCGTGTTCAAAACTCGTCTAAAACGTGTTTTTTGCTCGAAAATCACGTTTTAGACGAGTTTTGAGGGCACTATATCTTCTTTCAGGAGCAAGTTAGCACCATACTCTCTTCGGCAAAGTTGTAGAGCACCTTCTAGAGCATCCGAATATGAGTCCGGTTTTGATATGGCATGAAACGTCGAATTGTTAAATATCAAAATCCTAAAAAATGGTTTTCCCCATACAAATTTATATGCAAAATTGAATCGCTTTGCGCAAAGTGAGGACTAAACCAATCGGTCCCAAACTTTGGGGAGTTGTTTAGGACCCCAAAAGGAACTGAAAAAGTGCTGTGCTGGAAAATCGATTTTGATATTACACCCTACTGTTCATACTACATCTTGAGGATATTTTTACATTTCCAACTTGTTGCATGATTTTTTTTGCCTGCTATAACAAAAATGAAATGCTACTAAGACTCCGGATGTCGAATCATGAAGTTAGTTAAGAATTCGACCAGTTTTTCATTGTCTGGTATTTTTTTTAGCAACTCCAATTTCGACTCCAGGTTATGAAGATTTGACGGCTCTGACTCTGACTCTGCTTCTTAGAATTTGTTGACATCAACAGGGTGATATTTGAAGCTCATGACAAAAAATTTCAATTCTGAAAATGTGAATTAAATTATGATTATTTTCGTACACATACCTGAACATTTGTGCAGATTTAGCGAATTTGTTCTTTTTTGATTTCGCAGATATTTTCACATGAGTCATTAAAAAAAATATTTGAAATGTTTTGAAAATTATATTTGAAAGTCAAATTAAATATTAATCGAAAAGTTTTGTATTTTTTTTTCGATAAAACGTCCAGTTTTTGTTGAAAACTGGAACAATAGTTGCCTGGTTATCGTAAGCTGAAAAATTAATAATATTTCAATAATAATTTAATAATTGAATAAAGCAATTTTGTCAGTTTTCATATTTTTGGAATGTAGTCTAATGTTGGCACTGTGACACGTTCAGTTACAGCTCCTAAAAGGAGTTTTTTAATTGAAATCTAGTGATAAATAACTCAGTAGGAAGTGAGCAAGGTTTTCTCTATCAATAGTTTTGGAATATAAGAATTTTAAATAATGAAAAATATCAAATTGGATGGAGTTATCAACGAAACCTTAACCTTGCTTTTTGTCCAATTTTTAAAGTATAGGTTAAGATGAAAATTGCAGAAAATTTCGTCAGTTTAGAAAAAAAATCTGAAATAGAAACTATCCGCCGATGCTAGAGAAACTCCACTTTCGAGCTTCATTGTTCGATATCTCGTTACGGATGGTTCAACTCTTTTCATTTTTGAAAATTCTAAAAAAGACGTGTTTTTCAGTAGCTTGCAGCCTCAAATTGTGAGGGATTGGAAATTTTGTGTCAAAAGGACTTTTATGTATAATTGGAGGCCAATTGATGGTATACTAAGAATTTTAAAAGAACGTATTTTTTATCGAAAAAAATATTGCGCATTTCTCACCAACTTGGACTTCGCACTAAATTATTGCTATCGATCGCACTATTGCGACTTGTCAAACTGGCTTGGGAAATTTTAAGAGCGAGTCCACGAACAGGGCATACCTCTTTGTATGGGACGTCGTTTGGACCTCACCAATCTGCCTGAAATTTTCAGGGATTGTTTGTACATATATAACTAGCATCTGGCCAAAATATGAGCACTCTAGGTCAACGGGAAGTGGGGCAAATCGGGACACAAAGTTTGAAGGTTCAAAAACGTAAAAAATCTTAAAAAGACTGTAACATAGGCAAAATTCGATTTAATTTCAAAATTCAAAATGCATCTTAAAGGGCTTCAAAAATGCAACAAAATGCAGGATAGAGCATTCCAATTGGTTAATTCTAAAGGGAGTTATTAGCATTTTAGTGAAAAAATAGCATAATTTTCAAACTCAAATAAAAAAGTGTTCCGTCCAGATATCAACTCGGAACGACCTGCAGCTTGTTGGGGACATCTGGAACTACCATCTGAGACTGAGACCGCTTTGGGTAAGGCAGTTTATCATATTGAATAGACACTTTTACTTTTAGTGAATTTTTTGGTTGTAAATTTTTGCTCGGGGGACCACTTAGATCCCATTTTATGGTGATAATTTTATCATATTCGTGTTTCTGAGACAATTTCACAATAGAAACATACATAAAAATGTATATTATCATCCATTTTAACCCTTTAAAAAATGAAAGATAAAAAAAATTAAGAAGCTGCTTTTTTTCTGGTGTCATCTAGTATCCTTGGAAACGACCTTGATTTTCAATAAATGTGAATCAAAGTTTTTTCTAACCCTTTAAGATGCATTTTGAATTTTGAAATTAAATTGAATTTTGCCTAAGTTACAGTCTTTTTAAGATTTTTTACGTTTTTGAACCTTCAAACTTTGTGTCCCGATTTGCCCCACTTCTCGTTGACCTAGAGTGCTCATATTTTGGCCAGATGCTAGTTATATATGTACAAACAACCCCTGAAAATTTCAGGCAGATTAGTGAGGTCGATGCGAGATGGGTATGCTTTGCTCGTGGACTCGCTCTTAATTTTCTCAAAAAATGATCAAAGCGAGCCGATGTTGCTCACCTATCAATCGCAATTTGAAAGTGCGAATGTCCGGTTTAGTGGAAACTGCGACTGGAAATCTAAATAAACAACTGATGGATGCCTAGTTTCTGGAAATTATGTTGACAAAAGTGCGAGAGAAAAGTGCGGGCCAAATCCAAGTTACAGTGCAAGGATCAATACAAAAATAGTTTGAAATATTCTGTTATTTTTTGTTACTGAATTGTAAAAAAATAGCACATGTTATTTAACTGGAAATATAATGTACTTTTCGGATCTACATTAACCCAGAAGGGTCAATTTTTCATTAAAAACAAAAGGTTTCATTTTAAAATTTTGTTAATTACCTCTTAAGAGCGAGTTTTTCACCAATGTGTAACAGGTCGTATCGAGGTGCTCCGATTTGGATGAAACTTTCAGCGTTTGTTTATCTATACATGAGATGAACTCATGCCAAATATGAGCCCTCTACGACAAAGGGAAGTGGGGTAAAACGGGCATTGAAGTTTGAGGTCCAAAAAACATGAAAAATCTTAAAATTGCTCGCATTTCCGTAAAACTTCATCAATTCCAACTCTCTTAGATGCATTCGAAAGGTCTTTTGAAGCACTTCAAAATGTGCCATAGACATCCAGGATTGGTTCGACTTTTTCTCTTAGCTTTTGCAAATTACTGTCAAAAATGGATTTTTTTAAAACCTTAATATCTTTTTGCAACAGCCTCCAACACCCATACTCCCATAGGTCAAAAGATAGGTAATTTCATGGACTATAAGCCTACGGAAATAACTTTTTGGCCAATCGCAGTTTTTCTCATAGTTTTTCGATTTTTCTATAACAAACATTTTACAACGTTAGTTTTTGCCCTGAAGGCCGTCATAGCGACACTTTTTGGTCTCAATTTTATCATATTCGGAATCCTCGGACAATTTCACGTAAGTTAGAAGTATTGGAGTTGTAAATTTGATTGGAAAAATTGCCATTTAGAATGAATTAAAATATTTTTTAACAATTTGTTGGACTAGGGGTAAAACAGGTTTTCGCCTACTTGATACAGCATTTGACGTTTTGATCACAGGGTAAATAAGATCGATTTCTTTTTCCAAAAATGTTTTATTTAATTATTTTTTAAATCAAATTTACAACTCCAATACTTCTAACTTACGTGAAATTGTCCGAGGATTCCGAATATATCCAAATTGAGACCAAAAAGTGCCGCTATGGCGGCCTACAGGGCAAAAACTAACGTTGTAAAATGTTTGTTCTAGAAAAATCGAAAAACTATGAGAAAAACTGCGATTGGCCAAAAAGTTAATACCGTAGGCTTATAGTCCATGTAATTACCTATCTTTTGACCTATGGGAGTATGGGTGTTGGAGGCTGTTGCAAAAAGATATTAAGGTTTTAAAAAAATCCCTTTTTGACAGTAATTTGCAAAAGCTAAGAGAAAAAGTCGAAAAAATCCTGGATGTCTATGGCACATTTTGAAGTGCTTCAAAAGACCTTTCGAATGCATCTAAGAGAGTTGGAATTGATGAAGTTTTACGGAAATGCGAGCAATTTTAAGATTTTTCATGTTTTTTGGACCTCAAACTTCAAAGCCCGTTTTACCCCACTTCCCTTTGTCGTAGAGGGTTCATATTTGGCATGAGTTCATCTCATGTATAGATAAACAAACGCTGAAAGTTTCATCCAAATCGGAGCACCTCGATACGACCTCTAGAACAAACCGAGCAATATTTACAAATACTGCCTCTTAAGCCAAAGTTTCACGCAAATCGGAGTGAGGTCGAGGCAACTGCTGAGCGAGTTGGCGCAGAATGAGCTATCTTTTAATTATAAAATGGGTCGAATAATAACGTTTCGTCAAACTTGGTTGAACACAATGTCGAAGTGTTGTTGTGTTGTTTATAACTTTGCCCAAGGCATCAAATCTTCAGAAAAACCTTTCTCGAGATACAGATTTTCGAATGTTTCATTACACTTTTCTATGGACAGCCTTCAAATAGACAAAATTTTATACAAGTAAAAAAAATCCTTTAATAAACTATTGATGAATCTTTAAGAAACGATTGAAAAAAAGAGAATTGGTCCTGATGAAAATAATAATTTTCCCTTATATCAAAGTAATTCAGAAAAAAACTAAACTTCTGAAACTTTGTTTTTAAAACAATGACTCAGCACCGTCGAGTCACAACAACACATTCCGTCCCGTACCGGTTCAGAACTCGTCCCTGGACGAGTTTTCCCCGTACCATGGATTGCTCTCGTGAGACCTCTGCCGCGGTCCATGATTCATAATGTCTATGTTTGGTGGAAGGCCCTACCTTCACCAGGGCAGCTATATGTGCGCTGCGCAATTGGCATTCAACTTCTGCCCGGTGTTCTTGGCTAAGGGAAGGGCCGCTGCAGCAGATGAGAGCAGCATGACCGCTCATCAACCTACAACAACTTCAACTCTTCAACACCCACAAAGTAGCAGCTCGAGACCCCTGGAAGAGTAGGGGGAGTTGGAAGTTGTTCAGAGTGGGGGAGGGGGATCGAAGATCGGTGCCCCTCCCGGAGGCTTCTGCCAATCCATGCCACAATTCTGGAATCGAACAAAACCACTCAACCCGATTTCTTGCTGTGCAGAGTTCCTGCGTTCGCCGCGGCCAACGATGTGGTCGATGGAGAAGAATCATCAGGCTAGAGTGTTGGAGAAAATGGCACTGCATTTGCGCTGTGCTATCCCGCGTGACGACTTGTTTTTTTGCGCCCCCTCGGACGACATCCAGTCAGCAGACTTCTTTCTTCCTCTAGAGGGCAGCAGTAGCAGAATCAACTCCGTACTTTATGACCGCTGCTGCTTCAATTCTTACGTAATTACATGTACTTACCAACTCAATCATCGTAATGATTGACTTCATCATCATTATCGTCATCACCATCGGACGAAGCGCAAGAGTTACGTGGTTTTGCGGGATGTAGATCTTTCAAGCCCAAGTCGTCGAGAACGGCTTGAGAATTCTGTGGAGTCTTGCATGCTTGCCCTAAGTCTCGAATTATGGACTTTAAATTCGTTTTAACTGGACGGTTTCTGTGGAACAATTCTGCACGAAAATAGAAACACCTAAAATTTAGGAATTCTTAACATGAATAAGTTTAGGTATTTGTAAATGTAAACAAAGCTGTCGTACGCATGGTAAATTTATTTGTTCTTTAAGAATTTTAACTAGTTGTGTCAAGATACCACAACATCAACGAATCATAGGCTTTCGATTGCTCAACACTGAGATGTGATGCATCAGGAAGTTTTTATTTCTCCTGCTGTCACCTGGGAAATTAGACAGACCCAGGAATTCCAACCACTTCGATGAAGAGATCTGATGCGGTGGAGCTTTTTTTTTCATTCTGCACTAAACTTGCAAGAACCCGCTAGGATAATGCACTTTAAGAGCGCACTGTGCAATGTCGTGCGGGAAAGATCGATCGATCGCTGTGTGAAATCATGCGATAATGTGATTAAGATTCTTTGAATCGTACGGTGATGATGGGAGGGATTGTTTTTTTTCATCGAAAGTATTTCTTTTTTCTTGCAGTTGTGATTGCTGAACCGTATTAATTGTGGAAAGCTGAACTTGTTTTTATCTAGAATGTACTACCCTGAGTGGTACAGTACAATTGGCTTTTGAATGGTTATTTGAGGAAGCTTCGAAAAATCAACAACAAAAATCAATTTAAAATCTGTCCCATACGCAACCATTTGAGCTAAATTGCTACATTTGACGGAAGTGACCACCCCAAAAACTCAACCATCTCATAAATCTCGGTCACCCAAAATGGGAAAAAAAACAACCAACGCGCAGCATCACCCGACAAAGCTGCACCCACCAGCATCCCCTGAAAGAAACCCCATCTGTTTTGGTGCTCGAAATAATGACGGCGGCGGCGGCGGCATCCATCGGTGCTAAAGTCGGTCCATTTCATAACTCCCCAGCACTTCTTCATCCATAGATACATCCGAGAGATGGCAGCAGCATCAACCCACCTCCCCCCCCCCCTCCAAGCCCCCAAAAAGTGAATGTGTGTTACAGATCGGAAAAAAGCGCACACGGTTGTTCCCTCTTCAATCCAAAGTAGAGCTTGCGCTGCCGGTGGAGAGTGTGCCAAAAGTATTCATTACCTTATGGCATTATGAAGCGCATTCTTACGCAATATACGAGAGCAGAAAGCAGAAGTGAGTAGGCATCAGTAAGTCAGTCAGTCAGTTTGGCTTTGGCTCTTTGCTCAGCTGCTGCTGCCGGTGAACAACAATATCATACATAAAACAGCACATCACCAAACTCCTGGCACGAGAGATGTGCGGAGTCACTGCTCTCGAATCCCGGCAGTGCTGTTCGGTGGAGATCTGTAGCGCTAGGGGATGTTGGGGTAGATTGGACGCAGAGTCGAGCCGACAGTCATCTGTCTTCATTCATAGCCATTCATTTTGAGTCATCAGTCTTCAATTATTTGCTCATTTGTTCATTTGTTCATTTGTTCAATTGTTCATTTGTTCATTTGTTCATTTGTTCATTTGTTCATTTGTTCATTTGTTCATTTGTTCATTTGTTCATTTGTTCATTTGTTCATTTGTTCATTTGTTCATTTGTTCATTTGTTCATTTGTTCATTTGTTCATTTGTTCATTTTTTTCATTTTTTCATTTGTTCATTTGTTTATTTGTTTATTTATTCATTTGTTCATTTGTTCATTTGTTCATTTGTTCATTTGTTCATTTGTTCATTTGTTCATTTGTTCATTTGTTCATTTGGTCATTTGTTCATTTGTTCATTTGTTCATTTGTTCATTTGTTCATTTGTTCATTTGTTCATTTGTTCATTTGTTCATTTGTTCATTTGTTCATTTGTTCATTTGTTCATTTGTTCATTTGTTCATTTGTTCATTTGTTCATTTGTTCATTTGTTCATTTGTTCATTTGTTCATTTGTTCATTTGTTCATTTGTTCATTTGTTCATTTGTTCATTTGTTCATTTGTTCATTTGTTCATTTGTTCATTTGTTCATTTGTTCATTTGTTCATTTGTTCATTTGTTCATTTGTTCATTTGTTCATTTGTTCATTTGTTCATTTGTTCATTTGTTCATTTGTTCATTTGTTCATTTGTTCATTTGTTCATTTGTTCATTTGTTCATTTGTTCATTTGTTCATTTGTTCATTTGTTCATTTGTTCATTTGTTCATTTGTTCATTTGTTCATTTGTTCATTTGTTCATTTGTTCATTTTTTCATTTGTTCATTTGTTCATTTGTTCATTTGTTCATTTGTTCATTTGTTCATTTGTTCATTTGTTCATTTGTTCATTTGTTCATTTGTTCATTTGTTCATTTGTTCATTTGTTCATTTGTTCATTTGTTCATTTGTTCATTTGTTCATTTGTTCATTTGTTCATTTGTTCATTTGTTCATTTGTTCATTTGTTCATTTGTTCATTTGTTCATTTGTTCATTTGTTCATTTGTTCATTTGTTCATTTGTTCATTTGTTCATTTGTTCATTTGTTCATTTGTTCATTTGTTCATTTGTTCATTTGTTCATTTGTTCATTTGTTCATTTGTTCATTTGTTCATTTGTTCATTTGTTCATTTGTTCATTTGTTCATTTGTTCATTTGTTCATTTGTTCATTTGTTTATTTGTTCATTTACTCATTTGTTAATTTTTTCCTTTGTTCACTTGTTCATTTTTTCGTTTGTTTTTTTGTTTATTTGTTCATTTTTTCATCAATTTTTGTTCCCCAACTCCCCCTAAAACAGGAAGCTCACCGCGTCCAAGTTTGATGATGGCACTGCAGAGCACAAATCGAAAGCGCAGTAGAATTGAAGCTGAATTCGAGTCCATCGGCATCATGGCGACGACGATGAGGGGGTGTGTTTTGATGGGTATGTGTGTCTTTGTGTGATTCAACGAAAAGAGAAATGGTCCACCCCAGAAGCATCACAACCAGATGAACCACATTCACCACCCCCGCCAAAGCCGTCGGAGTAGCCGGCTTTGCCTTGGGGGAGTTATGATGGTGCATCAACAGCATGCTTTTAACCTACCTCAATCGAGGGAGTGCTGCTGAAGCTGGCGAGTGATTATAGCATTGTTTTGGTTTTATTTTGATTTTGGGCTTTCAACTAAAAACTAAAAACTAAAAACTAAAAACTAAAAACTAAAAACTAAAAACTAAAAACTAAAAACTAAAAACTAAAAACTAAAAACTAAAAACTAAAAACTAAAAACTAAAAACTAAAAACTAAAAACTAAAAACTAAAAACTAAAAACTAAAAACTAAAAACTAAAAACTAAAAACTAAAAACTAAAAACTAAAAACTAAAAACTAAAAACTAAAAACTAAAAACTAAAAACTAAAAACTAAAAACTAAAAACTAAAACTAAAAACTAAAAACTAAAAACTAAAAACTAAAAACTAAAAACTAAAAACTAAAAACTAAAAACTAAAAAACTAAAAACTAAAAACTAAAAACTAAAAACTAAAAACTAAAAACTAAAAACTAAAAACTAAAAACTAAAAACTAAAAAACTAAAAACTAAAAACTAAAACTAAAAACTAAAAACTAAAAACTAAAAACTAAAAACTAAAAACTAAAAACTAAAAACTAAAAACTAAAAACTAAAAACTAAAAACTAAAAACTAAAAACTAAAAACTAAAAACTAAAAACTAAAAACTAAAAACTAAAAACTAAAAACTAAAAACTAAAAACTAAAAACTAAAAACTAAAAACTAAAAACTAAAAACTAAAAACTAAAAACTAAAAACTAAAAACTAAAAACTAAAAACTAAAAACTAAAAACTAAAAACTAAAAACTAAAAACTAAAAACTAAAAACTAAAAACTAAAAACTAAAAACTAAAAACTAAAAACTAAAACAAAAAAACTAAAAACTAAAAACTAAAAACTAAAAACTAAAAACTAAAAACTAAAAACTAAAAACTAAAAACTAAAAACTAAAAACTAAAAACTAAAAACTAAAAACTAAAAACTAAAAACTAAAAACTAAAAACTAAAAACTAAAAACTAAAAACTAAAAACTAAAAACTAAAAACTAAAAACTAAAAACTAAAAACTAAAAACTAAAACCTAAAAACAAAAAACTAAAAACTAAAAACTAAAAACTAAAAACTAAAAACTAAAAACTAAAAACTAAAAACTAAAAACTAAAAACTAAAAACTAAAAACTAAAAACTAAAAACTAAAAACTAAAAACTAAAAACTAAAAACTAAAAACTAAAAACTAAAAACTAAAAACTAAAAACTAAAAACTAAAAACTAAAAACTAAAAACTAAAAACTAAAAACTAAAAACTAAAAACTAAAAACTAAAAACTAAAAACTAAAAACTAAAAACTAAAAACTAAAAACTAAAAACTAAAAACTAAAAACTAAAACATAAAACATAAAACATAAAACATAAAACATAAAACATAAAACATAAAACATAAAACATAAAACATAAAACATAAAACATAAAACATAAAACATAAAACATAAAACATAAAACTAAAAACTAAAACATAAAACATAAAACATAAAACATAAAACATAAAACATAAAACATAAAACATAAAACATAAAACATAAAACATAAAACATAAAACATAAAACATAAAACATAAAACATAAAACATAAAACATAAAACATAAAACATAAAACATAAAACATAAAACATAAAACATAAAACATAAAACATAAAACATAAAACATAAAAAATAAAACATAAAACATAAAACATAAAACATAAAACATAAAACATAAAACATAAAACATAAAACATAAAACATAAAACATAAAACATAAAACATAAAACATAAAACATAAAACATAAAACATAAAACATAAAACAGCATTTTTTACAATAAAAAAAAAACAGATAATTTTAGATATTACAAAACATTTGAAAAATTTTAAACTGCAGAAGTAGGCAAAATAAACTAAACATCAAATTTCAAGCATAATTTTCGAAACAAAAGTATCATAAAATGCTTTATTTTTCATTATAGATATCTGTAATTTTTTTATAAGGGTCCAATGAATCAAATTTCCAGTTTTGTTTTTTTATGTTTTTTAATACCCCTGACCAGCCATGCCAGATATACAGATAAATCTGTATTATACAGATTTTTTGTTCCCAAAAATCACAAAAATCTGTATATACAGATTCTTAAAAAAATGATTTAATTTGAAAATTAAAATAATTTGGTAATTGAATTATGCTTTAAAATGATTAAAAAGCATAAATCTGTTGTGAAAAGTCTAAAAAATCTTCTATGGCTTCGAATTTGACATGACACAGATAAAATACAGATTTATTTTCAAGAAAATACAGATTTCCCACGTTGCCAGATTATTAACGTTGCCCCTGACTCAAGGCGGTTTCAAAAACACCCAAAAAGCAAAAAAAAAAAAATAACTCCAGATATGCTTTTATCAAAAAATTGAAAATATCATCGAATCCATCAAAAAAAGTGTTTTACTAAATTCCAAATTTGTAAAAAAGATTAAAAAGTCCAAATATGTGAAATACAATGTATTCTGCATAATTTACAATCATTTTTCACGTTTTTTTTTAAATGAAAATACGATATTCATTTCAAGAATAAAATGTAACCTTACTGTATACATCCCATGAATCGTTTTGTAAAACACAGCTAGTTTTTATTAAGTCTCACGAGTCCAAAAGGACCAGCTTAAGATTAAGAGAGCAATAAACCCAATAACCAAACCCATTTCTCACAACCAAGTAGCAAACTTACCGACTCCAGTTGATCTGCAACTGATTGGAGTTCATTTTTCATAACTACCCAATATATCGTACACGCAGCGTTTTTTTTCCTGCTTCATCAACCCGAATTAGGACCTGTTCCCACGAACTCACACCCAGAGATGAGGTCTCAGAAAGCCCGAGCGACGAAGGAACTTTTCTTCATGCGAAAATTGAGCGTTCCTCATCCATCATAATCTGCTGATTGATTTCCCTCACCCTGCGACTTACTGCGAGCGCACTGCTCATCCAGATTTTTCGCCCCTGCCAATCCCTGGAAAGGAGCGAATATCCCACGCAGCAAACGCGTTCTTCAGCAGCTCGTAACTGCGGCCAAATCTGTGCCAAGTGCTTGTAATTTGCTCTCGACACGCGCAATTCAGGGCTGTGAAAAGTCCATTTTCATCATCTCATGTCTCATGTGTCGAGCAAAAATATTGATCCTTGCAGTGTAACTTGGATTTGGCCCGCACTTTTCTCTCGCAATTTTGCCAACAAAATTTCCAAAAACTAGGCAACCAGCAGTTGTTTATTTACATTTCCAGTCGCAGTTTCCACCAAAGTGGACATTCGCACTTTAAAATTGCGATTGACAGGTGAGCAACATCGGCTCGCTTTGATCATTTTTTGAGAAAATTAAAATTTCCCAAGCCAGTTTGACAAGTCGCAATAGTGCGATCGATAGCAATAATTTAGTGCGAAGTCCAAGTTAGTGAGAATTGCGCAATACTATCCAAAAGATTTATCCATCACTCAGTTCAAGATGAGATGTTGGCCAGCTTCTTGGATGAGAAATTAGCACCATTTCGCCGGGTTCCCATTACTCAAACCGTGCCTGTGAACCACACGGAGCAATCAATTTAAGCTGAGCGCACAGTCACTTATATAAAATTATAATAAAAATGAATGTTTTTTTCTGCTCCGAGCCCATTTGCGTTCAGTCTGGCTGAAGTCAAGTCGAGTCCATCAAAGAACACGGCGAGGGTGGATTGGATAAACAGCATTATCCACTCCGGGCTTGATCGGCGCAGACAAAAAAAAAAAGAACGCAACTTCCGTGAAGAACTTTACTCATTTTTTTTCAGCGATGGATGAACGTTCTCAAAGGTGCAGATAAACGATCCCATAAATCAAGTTGGAGGTTCGTACGATGACTGTAGTCTTTAAAATTGCATGAATGGTGATTTAAGGGGAATGATTTCTTAGTTTCACTGAACTCCAAACAATTTGGAAGATATTTAAATTTTTAGATAATGATTTTTTTTTGTAAATTTTTAAAAAAGCTTTGGATTCTATGTGAACTTATGCTCAATAGAAATGTTTAAAATAATGTTTTTTGGGTTAACAGAACTGAAAAAAAAACTTCTTAAACGAAGTGGGGTAGATTACCCCGTAATATTAGTTCCGAAATTAATAACGCCGATGTGGTTAGTTTGACTGTCCAAAATGTTCTGCCTTTATTGTAATCGAAAAGTCCCCCAGAGCCTAACACATGAGGTACTGAGGTTTTGCTTACTGAGCATTAATCGAGCTACTTGCTTTAATCGCGGCGAGGTAAACGAAGTTTAGCTTTGTTCGCAGTTTGAGTTACTGTTGTCGGCTGTGCTGACGATGTTGGTGGCGTCGATCAATTATGCGGAAAGCAATTTCCGTAACTTATTCATAAATGTTTTTTTTTGTTCATATTAGTATTTTACATTACAATCTTCTGAATTTAACAAAAACTTTTGAAAATATCTGTATCAGTCTTACTTAAATAAATAAATCTGATGAAATTCCAATAATTTTTGAGATATTTCACCCTTTTTAATGAAATTGTCATATCATAAACCATTTGATTTTTACAAACTTTTCTCTCATGGATTTTTAAACATATTTTAATGGCATTAAAGTACAAATTAATGAACAAAACTGACTAACGTAGGAATTAGTGTTAGCATTGCTACGAATTTTTAATACAGAGATTTTTTAAACTTTAATAAATGCATTCATTCAGATTTACAAAACCTCTTTTAATTTTAAGATTTAAAATTGCTATCATTTTTAAACTTGTGGGAGTTTTATGTAGTGAACCGTTTTTGAGTTGTTATTATGTTCCATTAGAAAAAGCCAATTATTTTGTTAAAATCTCTTTAGTAAATCGATTAGTTGAGAAATGTTTAACTATTTCTTTTTTGAACAGTTTTGATCCATTATTTTGCTGCGGAGATTTAAATAATAGGCTTTAAATAATATTTCAAAAAAGTGTACTGGTTGATTTTTTAGAATCATAGCTTGACAAAAAAATCGCAATTCATTCACTGCAGTTAACTTAAATGTTAACACCTTAGAAAATATTTTTTTAAATTAAAACAAAGTTTGGATTTTTTTTATCTTTTAAGCAAATCTGATCTTTTTAGGCAAACGTGATTATAACTTACTTTGTCAAAGATATTTGTTCAGAAAATGCCATCTCATGAGACTGATATTCAAAAAACTTCCATAGCACTTGCGTTAATAGCCCAAATTTTGTATGAAAAATGCAAAAAAGCTTATTTGGGCTTAATCCGAGCCGAACCAGCGTTTATGGCTGAAAGGCTCGTTATTAAAGACAACTAACTAATTTATTTGGGTTTAAGAAATCGACAGACACAGGTTCGTGTTACAGGAACGGAGAGAATGAAATACTTTGTTGACAAAATATTGCGGTATTTTTGCTTCAAATCATCTTGTTGTTGTTTTTTTATGCACGTGGGTGTACAGATTACGGAGTAAAAGATGATCGAATTGTTCACCTAGCGCTCACATGTGTTTCGGGACCAAGTTGCCTGCGGGTATGGGGATCATACATACATACATACACATACAAATCATCTTGTTGTTGTTTTTTTTTTCTCTGGAATAACGTCATGATTCGAATTCCCGGACGCTTCGAAACCCGGACACCTCATCTTGTTTTATCAATTATTTGGATATAAGTTCGCATTGTGAATGTCAAAACTGTGTTATTTGATAAATTCTAACATCAACTTTCATTTAAAGTTTGTTTGAACGCTTTAGTTAATGTCAAAACAATTAAATAAAATAAAATTATAAGATTATCAAAAATGCGAAACATTTCACGTGAAATATTTCATATGCGTCCGAAGCACCGGGAAGGCAAAGCAGAAATTTATGGTTTTGATTTCCTTAAATTCAAGCAAATTTTTATATAAAATATCGATTGTTTTGATGTTAACAGCTTATTTGAGACCTAAAGAATGCCATTCACTAACATTTCAGTCCAAATTTGTACGATTCATTAGCAAACACGAGTGTCCGGAATTCGAAGCAAAGTGTCCGGATTTCGAATCAGCTTTTATCAGTGTCCGGGATTCGAAGCACAACAAGTCATTTTAAGTTTCAAATTCTCATGAAAAATTGTTAGAAAAGACATATTTTGCATACATTCTCTTAAAACTGACTGTTCATACTACATCCTGATGATATTTCTACATTTCCAACTTATTACATGATATTTTGCCAGCTAAAACAAAAATGATATGCTACTAAGTGTCCGGATTTCGAATCATGACGTTATTTTGTTTAGGATTTTTCTAACACAGGGTTTGTCTTGCGGTACCCCCTGAGACCGTTCGTGGTACCCCCAGGAATACATGTACCACAAGGATGCATAGATGGCGCAAAAACTGGTACTGGTAATTTGAAAAACAAATTGATTTTTGGAAAAAATCTAAAACACCTAAATGTCAAAATTCATTTGAAAATGAAATTCAAACTAACGTTTGAAAATGACTTAACAAATTGCAATTGTTTGACAGAATGCACAGTTTTAAGTTCTATTTATTTCATGATGAATTCATTCGGACGTTGGTTGATGATGATGAGATACAGCTTCTTGAAAATAAGTTTTACTCAGTGTCATTTAATTATTCCTCATTTCCAACAAGCGATCTAAGAAATTATTGGTTAATTTTTAATGTTGAACTTTTCTATTGAAAAACTTCGAAAATATTAAAATTAAGCAAAGTATTTGAAATGTTAAAAATAAGAGTTTTTAATTTTTCAAAAGGTTAATCTAAGCTAGTTTTTTTTAAATGAATTGAGAGAAAATTCCACCAAAATTCTTGTTTTAGCATTGAAAATCGTACCAATAGTTTACAAATTATTGTCAGGTGACACTTAGAAAATCTATTTTAAGCACAAAACATGAGCTTTAAGATTCTGTATCTCAACAACCAACAGTTGGACAACAACGAACATTTAAAAAAAAATTGTTGGACATTTTCAAAGCTCTTTAAAAAAATCTCAGGGATGCTTATTCTTCATGAAAAAAACGATGTTGACTTTATAGCTGTCGGCCACCATTGCTAGTACCAACCACTAGTGTCTTCCTTTTTATCTACAAGGACTTCGCCGCCCTGGGCTCCTAAGTGACGGCGCCGAATACCCATATTTACACTTAGAATTTTTAGAGCGTTATTAAATTGCAAAAAAAGAAAATGTCAGAGTAAATTGCCTTAAAGTTGAAAACGATGCACATAATAAAAAAACGTGTCTACTCTACACTGTAGAGTCATTTTGGATTGCAAATTTTAATTTAAATTTTTTTGGAAATTTATTTTAAGAAACCTATGTTTCCATCAACAATCCGTCTAATTTTTTTTTCTTTCCTTTTGGTCACTTTTGTCGTTTACCATTAGGGCATATTCCATATTAGATCCTTCATCAGAATTTTTTCTCGCTGTCATTTTGCGAAAAAAAAATCTGGAATTTGAAAAAAAGTGTGATGTAGTGGAATTCGAAGACAAATTACGGAATGACTATGGATACCAGCAACAGTGCCATTGAAAATACGGTTTCCGCGATTCGTCGGTTACTACCCCAGAAGGTGCCGGGAACTGCGAGCTCTCATCAATACCAGCGAGCTGTTGGATTTGGACCAAGGACCGATTGCTAACGAAATTCATCAAGGCTTGCAGCAGCACATCAACACCCCAGCAGTATCCGATCAGGCGAGATCTGTTTCTATGCTGGAAGGTGGAAGACGCGTGGCGAATCGTTCGGAATGGGACAACCCCTGAAGTTTTTCTTGTTTGGTGAGATCTTTCCTATATAATTATCGAAATACTCTTTCACTTACACTAGCATTCATTCAGATCAATAAAGACAAACCACGCCAATTTAACTATATACGCGGTAGGGTGTTCCCTTGGTCGTTCGCTGTGAGTTGTGGATTGCCTGCTTCTCTAATGAAGGTTCGGCTAAGGGGGCATGCTTATTAATTTCTCGTCGCTTCATACCCTCAGTGACGTGATGGGAGCAAGGGCGTCTATGCAAAGTGTCCCTACACCCGCTACAAATTTCCGGCGCTTGGGGAGGGAAGAGGGAAACCATTTTATTTTATGCGCCGGTATTTGTAGCATTCAAATTCGTGCAAAAATACTTATGCACGTGGGTGTACAGATTACGGAGTAAAAGATGATCGAATTGTTCACCTAGCGTTCACATGTGTTTCGGGACCTAGTTGCCTGCGGGTATGGGGATCATACATACATACATACATACATTCCATATGAGATCCTTCATCACTTTACTGTTGCCATTACCTTCAGTTTGAAATTTTCCCCGTCATTGATTTTCCACTGCTCCACGGTTGATTCAATATTCATCACACATGAAACGAACCGCCCTCGCTGCTCCCCGACTCATCCCCATCCCGTCACCATCATCATCAGGTGGCAGCTGAGAAGACATCACATCTTCATTCCAATTTTCCCCGGAACGACCATTAAATACAGCATAAAATTAATCACCACGTGGTTTGCTGTTGCTCCCTCTCACTCACTCACTCTCACCAAGTAGCTGTCCATGCAGGATTCCGATTGAGTTCTTCCACCTTGTAAAATTACTCGCATGGCGTTTACTGGCTGAAAGTAACTCGGAAATGCAACAGTCGTCAATCCGGCAAAAGACACAGCTTTGCCGGGCTCGTTCCGGGGCAACGCGCATGATTCGGAACCTGATGCTGAGACACCCTGCTGTGTGAGATGCCGAAGCAGCATCCGTTCAGGACAGGAACGAAAACACACATCAGAAAGAGCCCAGATGTTGCTCAGGAAGCATCGTAGCGTCGAGCTTGAATAGCGTTTTGAATAGCGATTTTCTTATCGATTTCATGTCTTCAGAAAAGTTTTATGTTATGACCTGGGTTTTTTGTCCCCAGGGACAACAATTAATACTATTAAAAAAATATGAACTTTGTTAATGACACTTAAAAGATCTTTTAATTTTATTAAAACTTTATAAAAATAAAAATGTTAAAAGTCTAAAGAACTGTTCTATTTATAAAAATAATCAACGTTTTCAACAACAATCGCGTAAACCTTATCTCTCTCCTAAAGCATCCACGTGTTTAACGATTGAACTTGGCATTCAAGACACCTGTTTCGCCAGAACCGCGCCAAACCAAGCCAAGACCTGGCGCGACCACATCGATGGAGAGCAGTGTCAGACGGAAGGAACGGACGGACGGACGGACGGATGCCCAGGGGCTACTTCCCAGCATCAACCATAGGGGTGGCCTGTCGGGCAACGGAAATGAGCCTTCACAGACCTCGGCGGGGCAGCATCGGCAACAAACAACAGGTTTTCGCGGCAGACGCTCCAAAATCGATGGAAGAATCTGGCGGAAAAAAGGAGCATCTGCAAAGGGAAGGGGGAACCTCTCCACCGACATGAGAAAGAGAAAAAGCAACATCAAGAGAAAGAGAGAGAGGCGAAGCGGGAGGCTCGTTTTGTAAAAGAACTCAAAAATTACACCATAATTTAGTGAAGTTAACCTTCACCTTTTGAATAATGAGTCTTTGGCGCTGTTTTGCGTTGCTTCTTGGGTTGGGATGTCGGCTTTTCGCGAACTTTGCGTTGTTTTCTAATGTGGCTTTGCTTCCTTGTGTTTTGAAAGTAGCTCCTTAATTCTAGTGGTAGGTTTGGCATGTATACAGTAAAAAATGTGTAAATTTGGAAGATTGAATATTACCTTTTTTATGATGTAATTTTACCTGAATTAAGACTGAAAATGTGACATTACACCAGAAAAGTTGTAAAATTACACATTTTCAGAGGAAAAATAAAACATTTGTTCTTACCTAAGAAAGGTACCCCTTCCCAGATGTAATATTATAATATAATATTGCAAATTTTTGATCAAAATGAAGTCGTACCTTTGAACTTTGCAGGGGCCTTCCCTATCACCAAAAAAGCCATTTTGTGTCATTGGTTCACCCATACAAATCTCCATACAATTTTGACAGCTGTTCATACAAAAATGGTTCGTGAATATTCGAAAATTTGCAACTTTTTAAGGAATATTTTTTGATTAAATGCACCGTTTTCAAAAAATAGTGATTCAATGTTAAATTTTGTCAGAAAAAATCAGTTTTTTTACTTTTAAAAAAGTGTCTAGATTTTCCATTCCAGAAAATATTTTTTTTGAAGAGTTCAGGAAATTTGCTATAAAATTGTCTAAGAGACATTGAAGCTAGGACCTCTTGTTGCTGAGATACAGTGGAAAAGAAACAGGAAGTTGAAGTTTTTTAAGTCTCACCCAAGCAATCCTCCATTTTCTAATGTCGATAACTCAGCAACTAATGGTCCGATTTGCAATGTTAACAAATGAATGAAACATGAACATGAAACAATTTTTCGATCGTTTCGAAATAAATATATTTTCAAATTTTTTAATCAAGACTAACATTTCAAAATGCCAAACATTCAATAAAACGCTTTTTTGAAATGTTAGTCTTGATTAAATGAGCTGTGCTTTATCAGCACAGCATTTCGAAATTTTTGATGATTTTTTCCAGGGCTGTGGAGTCGGAGTCGGAGTCGGAGCCGGAGTCGGTGGAGTCGGGTCTTTTTGGGGACCTGGAGTCGGAGTCGGAGTCGTCAAAACTTGAACAGCTGGAGTCGGCTAAATTTTATAAGCTGGAGTCGGAGTCGGAGTTGGAGCCGAAATTTCTTGATAACCCAGAGTCGGAGTCGGAGTCGGAGTTATTTAAATTTCAACAAAAATTATGTTTTTTTTATTGTTTACAAAACTTTTTATTTTTTAATTGTTTTTTTTAAGTCGCATGAATTGCGTTGCCATTTTTTTAGTAGATTTATCAGATGAGCAATTCTGTGTCATTTTGTGTCATTGATTCACTAATACTAATCTCCATACAATTTTGGAAGGTGTTCATATAAAAATTGTATGTAAATATTCGAAAACCTGTAACTCTTCAAGGAATTTTTCGATTGATTTGGTGTCTTCGGCAAAGTTGTAGGTATTGATGAGAACTATGAATTAAATAGGTACACGGGAAATAATTAGGTCAATTTCCCAAAATGGGTATTTTTAAAATTTTGGTTTTTTTTGTATGTTTTAGGGGACAAAACCCCGCATCTTTTAAGCAATTCTGAAGTACGGACCAAAATTTTGCCGACGAGTTATAATTTTTTTAAACAATGATTTATGTAAAAAAATAATCTTGTACATTTTCTGACCTAGTTTTTATCTAAAATCGAATTTGCAATCGAAAAGTACTTTACACATTTTTTGATTAAGTGTACCGTTTCAAAAATATATCCATTCAATGTCAAATTATGTCCGAAAAATTCCGGTTTTTTTTTAACTCTTTAAAATAGATTCCATGATTGTCCATTTCTAAAAATATTGAATGTTTGGCCCTTTCGAAATTTCATTTCATTAAAAAAAAAATAAAATATTTTTTTCTAAAAAAATCGGAATTCAATATCAAAAAAACAATTTTCCTATTTCTTTTTCATTTATCCGCTAAACCTCAGCAACCAGTGGTCCAATCTTCTTAGTAGGAAATTTTCTGAGCTTTTCAAAAACAATATTTTAAGGAATGGACAATCAAGTACACTATTTAAAAAAAAATAAAAAAACGGATTTTTTCGGACAAAATTCAACATTGAAAGGCTATAGGGTGCACTTATAAAAGAAATTGTAACGTACTTTTCGATTGCAAATTCGATTTAACATAAAAATGAGTTCAAAATTTTTTATGTACATGATTTAATTGTTTTACAAAAATCACTATTTAAAAAAAATCATAAATCATTGGCAAAATTCTGGATTGCTCTTCTGAAAATGCCTCAATACTGGAGATAGTTTTTGATTTCTGTTTCAATGACGTTTAAAACTTGATACCTGGAAACTTTTTTTCAGTTTCGTGATTTGAACTTATTTTCCTTGAAAAAAAAACATGACATTTAGAGAGTATTTAAATAATCCTATTTATCAATGTTTTCAAAATAAAAGTTAACTAACTTTTGATACATTTAAAAATATGTAGAGACGGAGTCGGAGCTAACCATTTGTTGAAAGCTAGAGTCGGAGTCGGAGTCGGCTAGAGTTTGTAGGCCGGAGTTGGAGTCGGAGTCGTAGTCGGTTCGAGCTGAAAGCCGGAGCCGGAGTCGGAGTCGGCTAATCTCAGAAAGCCGAAGTCGGAGTCGGAGTCGGAGTCGTTTGAAACATGACCCGACTCCACAGTCCTGAATTTTTTCAGTATCCTTTTACCGATATTTCGTGAGCGAGAGAGGAAAGCCATGTTCCATTTTGATTTTTTGTTTCGATGAGTGTCAAAAGAATTTCTTTTGATAAAGATACGCCCATCGCTGATGATATTTTTTATATGGATTTTATTTGTTATTTTTTTTGTTTTTTGATAGATTTTTTGTCAACTAGTTTTTTCATACAAGCATGTCTCTATACAATTTTGCGGGCTGTGTAGAACAAATTTCTTTTCAGAAAAAATGATACAAGTGACAAAATTATAATTTTTATTCTCTTTTATTACTTAAAGTTAAGTTTCTATGTTTTTGGATACAGTCCAGACTCGATTATCCGATATATGACCCCTAAACTACCCTAAAGTGATTTAGAATTGTTTAATCCAAGATGGCGGTCAAAATGGCGGCGATTAAATATTGAAAAAACCCGATTTAATCCCACCTGGGGTGAGATAGAGCCTTTCTTACAAAAGGAAGTTAACGGCAGTTGATTTTTTTTTTCAAAGAAATAGCAAAATAAAGAATTGTCCATTCATAATACAATTCGAAACTCAACCATATTTTTTTCATATAACTGAAAAGCGCTGGTTTTTGCCCCATTTGCCATGGCCGGTTGTAAGCTGTGCTCGCACACAAGCATTTTCGATTTTTTAAATCAGAACACATTGTTTTTGAGACAGAGAATTAGCTCACAATTTGCGATGTTCGTAATGTTTTCTGCACATCACTAAATTGTTCGTATTCTCTGAGTGTTTTTTTTTTTTGCACTTTTCAAAATATCAAGAATTAACGAGAAAACAAAATAATTCCGTCTTGCTCCAATGCGTTAAAGTGGTTACAAAATGACTAGCAGAAAGTGTTTCAACACCCGAGAATTTTCCGTGTTGTAAACAACGATGTAACGGTAAAACCGCATAAATGTTCTTGAAAGCTTTGAAACGCCTACTGTAATTCACTAAACTGTCATTTAGGCGTTAGGCAAAATTGTGAGCTTTCAATAAGTATGCATGAGTATGTAGTATGCATTTAGGCGTTTTTGGGATTGGGAAGCATACAACGGCTGAGCGCTCGGTGGGACTTCACTACGACAAACGCAAACATACCGAATAAACCACCTTGGTGCGCTGGTACGATGAACAAAAATACTAATACACAAAAAGGCTAGTACCGAAGCTAGAAAACCAAACCCGCGATGTGCGTTGTCACTGGCACATGAAAAGCTTAGACGTTTCCCAGAAATTCGTTCGCTCAGAGTTCGATCAGAGAATGAGCAAAACAAAAAAGAAAGGCAAAAGAATGAGCATGAGGCTTCAGAACAGATAGCTGCTTGCGTCTAGTTTGCGTTCACTGAAGCTCAGCATAGAAAATAATGATAGGCGATATGTGATGAACGAGCAATCGATAAAGCAACTTGCACTAAAAGGGGGTAATCTAGTATCAAAACTCTATACGCGCCAGCATCACGCGCCAGCATTGCTCGCGTCTGCATGTGAAGCTCAACTTGACAACTTGTCGACGAAGCGTCGAAAATCGATCGTCCATGATTTTTTGCAAATTTTTCGAATTTATATTTCTCGAGAAATGATTTGAGAACGAAGCTTGAATTGGAGTCGGAGCCAAAAGCAAACACTATACCTTTCTTTAGTAAGAAAGGCAAAAATGAAAATTTTCTAAAATCTGAACGGTAAATCCGAATGAGGTCAAATTTGTTTCAGAACATCGAGTATGGTCTAGATTACGATGTGGAGGAAAAAAAATAGATAAAATGCCAAAGGAATAGTTTTGGCATTTGGTGAAAGTTGGCTTTTACCTTTTTTAGGGGTTTTTCCCCCTCACAGTGAATTAGTCCACAAGCTGTAAATCAAGAACCACATTACCGACGTGGATGAAAATTTGGGAGGATGTAGGGCTGGAAAAATGCATTTTTTTGGATAAATAAACGATTTCAATACTTCAATTTTCGACCGAATTTTCATTTGAAAACCGCCTGATTTGGTGAAAACACACTCCGAGTCCCCATAAAAAATGGATAAATTCAAATTTGGTATGGAACTGGTTCAGGTTCAGCACATCCCCTTTCAAATGCGCCCAAGACAGCTTAAATCCATAATGTGGGCTCTGAGAAACCCCCTACCACAAAATTGAGCACTTTTTTACCACACACGGACGTCACGCGTGCTCTACAGTAAATTAAGCGCCAAAATTCAGATATTGGAGGTAGAACAATTCTGTCATTGTTAATCGATCGGGCGTCGAAAATCGATCGTCCATGATTTTTTGCAAATTTTTCGAATTTATATTTCTCGAGAAATGATTAGAGAACGAAGCTTGAATTGGAGTCGGAGCCAAAAGCAAACACTATACCTTTCTTTAGTAAGAAAGGCAAAAATGAAAATTTTCTAAAATCTGAACGGTAAATCCGAATGAGGTCAAATTTGTTTCAGAACATCGAGTATGGTCTAGATTACGATGTGGAGGAAAAAAAATAGATAAAATGCCAAAGGAATAGTTTTGGCATTTGGTGAAAGTTGGCTTTTACCTTTTTTAGGGGTTTTTCCCCCTCACAGTGAATTAGTCCACAAGCTGTAAATCAAGAACCACATTACCGACGTGGATGAAAATTTGGGAGGATGTAGGGCTGGAAAAATGCATTTTTTTGGATAAATAAACGATTTCAATACTTCAATTTTCGACCGAATTTTCATTTGAAACCCGCCTGATTTGGTGAAAACACACTCCGAGTCCCCATAAAAAATGGATAAATTCAAATTTGGTATGGAACTGGTTCAGGTTCAGCACATCCCCTTTCAAATGCGCCCAAGAGAGCTTAAATCCATAATGTGGGCTCTGAGAAACCCCCTACCACAAAATTGAGCACTTTTTTACCACACACGGACGTCACGCGTGCTCTACAGTAAATTAAGCGCCAAAATTCGGATATTGGAGGTAGACCAATTCTGTCATTGTCAATCGATCGGGCGTCGAAAATCGATCGTCCATGATTTTTTGCAAATTTTTCGAATTTATATTTCTCGAGAAATGATTTGAGAACGAAGCTTGAATTGGAGTCGGAGCCAAAAGCAAACACTATACCTTTCTTTAGTAAGAAAGGCAAAAATGAAAATTTTCTAAAATCTGAACGGTAAATCCGAATGAGGTCAAATTTGTTTCAGAACATCGAGTATGGTCTAGATTACGATGTGGAGGAAAAAAAATAGATAAAATGCCAAAGGAATAGTTTTGGCATTTGGTGAAAGTTGGCTTTTACCTTTTTTAGGGGTTTTTCCCCCTCACAGTGAATTAGTCCACAAGCTGTAAATCAAGAACCACATTACCGACGTGGATGAAAATTTGGGAGGATGTAGGGCTGGAAAAATGCAACTTTTTGGATAAATAAACGATTTCAATACTTCAATTTTCGACCGAATTTTCATTTGAAACCCGCCTGATTTGGTGAAAACACACTCCGAGTCCCCATAAAAAATGGATAAATTCAAATTTGGTATGGAACTGGTTCAGGTTCAGCACATCCCCTTTCAAATGCGCCCAAGAGAGCTTAAATCCATAATGTGGGCTCTGAGAAACCCCCTACCACAAAATTGAGCACTTTTTTACCACACACGGACGTCACGCGTGCTCTACAGTAAATTAAGCGCCAAAATTCGGATATTGGAGGTAGACCAATTCTGTCATTGTCAATCGATCGGGCGTCGAAAATCGATCGTCCATGATTTTTTGCAAATTTTTCGAATTTATATTTCTCGAGAAATGATTTGAGAACGAAGCTTGAATTGGAGTCGGAGCCAAAAGCAAACACTATACCTTTCTTTAGTAAGAAAGGCAAAAATGAAAATTTTCTAAAATCTGAACGGTAAATCCGAATGAGGTCAAATTTGTTTCAGAACATCGAGTATGGTCTAGATTACGATGTGGAGGAAAAAAAATAGATAAAATGCCAAAGGAATAGTTTTGGCATTTGGTGAAAGTTGGCTTTTACCTTTTTTAGGGGTTTTTCCCCCTCACAGTGAATTAGTCCACAAGCTGTAAATCAAGAACCACATTACCGACGTGGATGAAAATTTGGGAGGATGTAGGGCTGGAAAAATGCAACTTTTTGGATAAATAAACGATTTCAATACTTCAATTTTCGACCGAATTTTCATTTGAAAACCGCCTGATTTGGTGAAAACACACTCCGAGTCCCCATAAAAAATGGATAAATTCAAATTTGGTATGGAACTGGTTCAGGTTCAGCACATCCCCTTTCAAATGCGCCCAAGAGAGCTTAAATCCATAATGTGGGCTCTGAGAAACCCCCTACCACAAAATTGAGCACTTTTTTACCACACACGGACGTCACGCGTGCTCTACAGTAAATTAAGCGCCAAAATTCGAATATTGAAGGTAGACCAATTCTGTCATTGTCAATCGATCGGGCGTCAAAAATCGATCGTCCATGATTTTTTTGCAAATTTTTCGAATTTATATTTCTCGAGAAATGATTTGAGAACGAAGCTTGAATTGGAGTCGGAGCCAAAAGCAAACACTATACCTTTCTTTAGTAAGAAAGGCAAAAATGAAAATTTTCTAAAATCTGAACGGTAAATCCGAATGAGGTCAAATTTGTTTCAGAACATCGAGTATGGTCTAGATTACGATGTGGAGGAAAAAAAATAGATAAAATGCCAAAGGAATAGTTTTGGCATTTGGTGAAAGTTGGCTTTTACCTTTTTTAGGGGTTTTTCCCCCTCACAGTGAATTAGTCCACAAGCTGTAAATCAAGAACCACATTACCGACGTGGATGAAAATTTGGGAGGATGTAGGGCTGGAAAAATGCAACTTTTTGGATAAATAAACGATTTCAATACTTCAATTTTCGACCGAATTTTCATTTGAAACCCGCCTGATTTGGTGAAAACACACTCCGAGTCCCCATAAAAAATGGATAAATTCAAATTTGGTATGGAACTGGTTCAGGTTCAGCACATCCCCTTTCAAATGCGCCCAAGAGAGCTTAAATCCATAATGTGGGCTCTGAGAAACCCCCTACCACAAAATTGAGCACTTTTTTACCACACACGGACGTCACGCGTGCTCTACAGTAAATTAAGCGCCAAAATTCGGATATTGGAGGTAGACCAATTCTGTCATTGTCAATCGATCGGGCGTCGAAAATCGATCGTCCATGATTTTTTGCAAATTTTTCGAATTTATATTTCTCGAGAAATGATTTGAGAACGAAGCTTGAATTGGAGTCGGAGCCAAAAGCAAACACTATACCTTTCTTTAGTAAGAAAGGCAAAAATGAAAATTTTCTAAAATCTGAACGGTAAATCCGAATGAGGTCAAATTTGTTTCAGAACATCGAGTATGGTCTAGATTACGATGTGGAGAAAAAAAATTAGATAAAATGCCAAAGGAATAGTTTTGGCATTTGGTGAAAGTTGGCTTTTACCTTTTTTAGGGGTTTTTCCCCCTCACAGTGAATTAGTCCACAAGCTGTAAATCAAGAACCACATTACCGACGTGGATGAAAATTTGGGAGGATGTAGGGCTGGAAAAATGCAACTTTTTGGATAAATAAACGATTTCAATACTTCAATTTTCGACCGAATTTTCATTTGAAACCCGCCTGATTTGGTGAAAACACACTCCGAGTCCCCATAAAAAATGGATAAATTCAAATTTGGTATGGAACTGGTTCAGGTTCAGCACATCCCCTTTCAAATGCGCCCAAGAGAGCTTAAATCCATAATGTGGGCTCTGAGAAACCCCCTACCACAAAATTGAGCACTTTTTTACCGCACACGGACGTCACGCGTGCTCTACAGTAAATTAAGCGCCAAAATTCAGATATTGGAGGTAGAACAATTCTGTCATTGTTAATCGATCGGGCGTCGAAAATCGATCGTCCATGATTTTTTGCAAATTTTTCGAATTTATATTTCTCGAGAAATGATTAGAGAACGAAGCTTGAATTGGAGTCGGAGCCAAAAGCAAACACTATACCTTTCTTTAGTAAGAAAGGCAAAAATGAAAATTTTCTAAAATCTGAACGGTAAATCCGAATGAGGTCAAATTTGTTTCAGAACATCGAGTATGGTCTAGATTACGATGTGGAGAAAAAAAATTAGATAAAATGCCAAAGGAATAGTTTTGGCATTTGGTGAAAGTTGGCTTTTACCTTTTTTAGGGGTTTTCCCCCTCACAGTGAATTAGTCCACAAGCTGTAAATCAAGAACCACATTACCGACGTGGATGAAAATTTGGGAGGATGTAGGGCTGGAAAAATGCAACTTTTTGGATAAATAAACGATTTCAATACTTCAATTTTCGACCGAATTTTCATTTGAAAATCACCTGATTTGGTGAAAACACACTCCGAGTCCCCATAAAAAATGGATAAATTCAAATTTGGTATGGAACTGGTTCAGGTTCAGCACATCCCCTTTCAAATGCGCCCAAGAGAGCTTAAATCCATAATGTGGGCTCTGAGAAACCCCCTACCACAAAATTGAGCACTTTTTTACCACACACGGACGTCACGCGTGCTCTACAGTAAATTAAGCGCCAAAATTCAGATATTGGAGGTAGACCAATTCTGTCATTGTCAATCAATCGGGCGTCGAAAATCGATCGTCCATGATTTTTTGCAAATTTTTCGAATTTATATTTCTCGAGAAATGATTTGAGAACGAAGCTTGAATTGGAGTCGGAGCCAAAAGCAAACACTATACCTTTCTTTAGTAAGAAAGGCAAAAATGAAAATTTTCTAAAATCTGAACGGTAAATCCGAATGAGGTCAAATTTGTTTCAGAACATCGAGTATGGTCTAGATTACGATGTGGAGGAAAAAAAATAGATAAAATGCCAAAGGAATAGTTTTGGCATTTGGTGAAAGTTGGCTTTTACCTTTTTTAGGGGTTTTTCCCCCTCACAGTGAATTAGTCCACAAGCTGTAAATCAAGAACCACATTACCGACGTGGATGAAAATTTGGGAGGATGTAGGGCTGGAAAAATGCAACTTTTTGGATAAATAAACGATTTCAATACTTCAATTTTCGACCGAATTTTCATTTGAAACCCGCCTGATTTGGTGAAAACACACTCCGAGTCCCCATAAAAAATGGATAAATTCAAATTTGGTATGGAACTGGTTCAGGTTCAGCACATCCCCTTTCAAATGCGCCCAAGAGAGCTTAAATCCATAATGTGGGCTCTGAGAAACCCCCTACCACAAAATTGAGCACTTTTTTACCACACACGGACGTCACGCGTGCTCTACAGTAAATTAAGCGCCAAAATTCGGATATTGGAGGTAGACCAATTCTGTCATTGTCAATCGATCGGGCGTCGAAAATCGATCGTCCATGATTTTTTGCAAATTTTTCGAATTTATATTTCTCGAGAAATGATTTGAGAACGAAGCTTGAATTGGAGTCGGAGCCAAAAGCAAACACTATACCTTTCTTTAGTAAGAAAGGCAAAAATGAAAATTTTCTAAAATCTGAACGGTAAATCCGAATGAGGTCAAATTTGTTTCAGAACATCGAGTATGGTCTAGATTACGATGTGGAGAAAAAAAATTAGATAAAATGCCAAAGGAATAGTTTTGGCATTTGGTGAAAGTTGGCTTTTACCTTTTTTAGGGGTTTTTCCCCCTCACAGTGAATTAGTCCACAAGCTGTAAATCAAGAACCACATTACCGACGTGGATGAAAATTTGGGAGGATGTAGGGCTGGAAAAATGCAACTTTTTGGATAAATAAACGATTTCAATACTTCAATTTTCGACCGAATTTTCATTTGAAACCCGCCTGATTTGGTGAAAACACACTCCGAGTCCCCATAAAAAATGGATAAATTCAAATTTGGTATGGAACTGGTTCAGGTTCAGCACATCCCCTTTCAAATGCGCCCAAGAGAGCTTAAATCCATAATGTGGGCTCTGAGAAACCCCCTACCACAAAATTGAGCACTTTTTTACCACACACGGACGTCACGCGTGCTCTACAGTAAATTAAGCGCCAAAATTCGGATATTGGAGGTAGACCAATTCTGTCATTGTCAATCGATCGGGCGTCGAAAATCGATCGTCCATGATTTTTTGCAAATTTTTCGAATTTATATTTCTCGAGAAATGATTTGAGAACGAAGCTTGAATTGGAGTCGGAGCCAAAAGCAAACACTATACCTTTCTTTAGTAAGAAAGGCAAAAATGAAAATTTTCTAAAATCTGAACGGTAAATCCGAATGAGGTCAAATTTGTTTCAGAACATCGAGTATGGTCTAGATTACGATGTGGAGAAAAAAAAATTAGATAAAATGCCAAAGGAATAGTTTTGGCATTTGGTGAAAGTTGGCTTTTACCTTTTTTAGGGGTTTTTCCCCCTCACAGTGAATTAGTCCACAAGCTGTAAATCAAGAACCACATTACCGACGTGGATGAAAATTTGGGAGGATGTAGGGCTGGAAAAATGCAACTTTTTGGATAAATAAACGATTTCAATACTTCAATTTTCGACCGAATTTTCATTTGAAACCCGCCTGATTTGGTGAAAACACACTCCGAGTCCCCATAAAAAATGGATAAATTCAAATTTGGTATGGAACTGGTTCAGGTTCAGCACATCCCCTTTCAAATGCGCCCAAGAGAGCTTAAATCCATAATGTGGGCTCTGAGAAACCCCCTACCACAAAATTGAGCATTTTTTTACCACACACGGACGTCACGCGTGCTCTACAGTAAATTAAGCGCCAAAATTCGGATATTGGAGGTAGACCAATTCTGTCATTGTCAATCGATCGGGCGTCGAAAATCGATCGTCCATGATTTTTTGCAAATTTTTCGAATTTATATTTCTCGAGAAATGATTTGAGAACGAAGCTTGAATTGGAGTCGGAGCCAAAAGCAAACACTATACCTTTCTTTAGTAAGAAAGGCAAAAATGAAAATTTTCTAAAATCTGAACGGTAAATCCGAATGAGGTCAAATTTGTTTCAGAACATCGAGTATGGTCTAGATTACGATGTGGAGAAAAAAAATTAGATAAAATGCCAAAGGAATAGTTTTGGCATTTGGTGAAAGTTGGCTTTTACCTTTTTTAGGGGTTTTTCCCCCTCACAGTGAATTAGTCCACAAGCTGTAAATCAAGAACCACATTACCGACGTGGATGAAAATTTGGGAGGATGTAGGGCTGGAAAAATGCAACTTTTTGGATAAATAAACGATTTCAATACTTCAATTTTCGACCGAATTTTCATTTGAAAATCACCTGATTTGGTGAAAACACACTCCGAGTCCCCATAAAAAATGGATAAATTCAAATTTGGTATGGAACTGGTTCAGGTTCAGCACATCCCCTTTCAAATGCGCCCAAGAGAGCTTAAATCCATAATGTGGGCTCTGAGAAACCCCCTACCACAAAATTGAGCACTTTTTTACCACACACGGACGTCACGCGTGCTCTACAGTAAATTAAGCGCCAAAATTCAGATATTGGAGGTAGACCAATTCTGTCATTGTCAATCAATCGGGCGTCGAAAATCGATCGTCCATGATTTTTGCAAATTTTTCGAATTTATATTTCTCGAGAAATGATTTGAGAACGAAGCTTGAATTGGAGTCGGAGCCAAAAGCAAACACTATACCTTTCTTTAGTAAGAAAGGCAAAAATGAAAATTTTCTAAAATCTGAACGGTAAATCCGAATGAGGTCAAATTTGTTTCAGAACATCGAGTATGGTCTAGATTACGATGTGGAGGAAAAAAAATAGATAAAATGCCAAAGGAATAGTTTTGGCATTTGGTGAAAGTTGGCTTTTACCTTTTTTAGGGGTTTTTCCCCCTCACAGTGAATTAGTCCACAAGCTGTAAATCAAGAACCACATTACCGACGTGGATGAAAATTTGGGAGGATGTAGGGCTGGAAAAATGCAACTTTTTGGATAAATAAACGATTTCAATACTTCAATTTTCGACCGAATTTTCATTTGAAACCCGCCTATAAACAATTCGAAACTCAACCATATTTTTTTCATATAACTGAAAAGCGCTGGTTTTTGCCCCATTTGCCATGGCCGGTTGTAGCTGTGCTCGCACACAAGCATTTTTCGATTTTAAAATCAGAACAACTTTGTTTTTGAGACAGAGAAATTAGCTCACAATTGGCGATGTTCGTAATGTTTTCTGCATATCGCTAAATTGTTCGTATTCTCTGAGTGTTTGTTTGCACTTTTCAAAATATTAAAATTAACGAGAAAACAAAATAATTTCCGTCTTGCTCCAATGCGTTAAAGTGGTTACAAAATAACTGGCAGAAAGTGTTTCAACACCCGAGAATTTGCCGTGTTGTAAACAACGATGTAACGGTAAAGCCGCATAAATGTTCTTGAAAGCTTTGAAACGCCTACTGTAATTCACTAAACTGTCATTTAGGCGTTAGGCAAAATTGTGAGCTTTCAATAAGCAAGCATTTAGGCGTTTTTGGGATTGGGAAGCTTACAACGACTGAGCGCTCGGTGGACTTCACTACGACAAACGCAAACGTACCGAATAAACCACCTTGGTGCGCTGGTACGATGAACAAAAATACTAATACACAAAAAGGCTAGTACCGAAGCTAGAAAACCAAACCCGCGATGTGCGTTGTCACTGGCACATGGGAAGCTTGAACGCTTCCCAGAAATTCGTTCGCTCAGAGTTCGATCAGAGAATGAGCAAAACAAAAAAAGAAAGGCAAAAGAATGAGCATGAGGCTTCAGAACAGATAGCTGCTTGCGTCTAGTTTGCGTTATACTGAAGCTTAGCATAGAAAATAATGATAGGCGAGTGTGATGAACGAGCAATCGATAAAGCAACTTGCACTAAAAGGGGGTAATCTAGTATCAAAACTCTATACGCGCCGCGCAGCATTGCTCGCGTCTGCATGTGAAGCTCAACTGACAACTGTGACGACGACG